>NW_027415726.1:0-38557 GCF_964106895.1 Numenius arquata
CCTACAGGCCCTTGCGGGCACTTGCAGAACTCTGCAGGAACCCACGGAACTTTATGGAACCCTACCAGCCCCTACGGAAGCCTAAAGACCCTTGCAGGCAGTTACGGAACGGTACAGGGCCCTACGGAACTTTACCAGCCACTACGGAACTCTACGGGCCCCTACGGAACCCTGCAGAACGCTCCGGAACCTTACAGAATCCCACGGACTCCTACAGACTCCTGCGGGCACTTACTCAACCCTAGAGGCCCCTACGGAAATCTACGGGACTCTACGGGCCCCTAGGGAAGCCTACAGATTTTGACGGAACCCTACGAGCCCCTCTGGAACCCTACAGAATACTCCAGGACCCGACAGCACTCTACAAGACCCTTAGCAACACAACGGAACCTCACTAAAACCCTATGGGCTCCTACAGAACACTGCAGGTGCCTACGGAACCCTACAGACCCCTACGGAACCCTACAGACACCTGCGGGCACTTACAGAACCCTGCAGGCCCCTACGGAACCCTACAGGTCCATACAGAACCCCACAGGGCCCTACGGAACTTTACCAGCCACTACGGAACTCTACGGGCCCCTACGGAACCCTGCAGAACCCTCCAGAACCTTACAGAATCCCACGGATTCCTACAGACTCCTGCGGGCACTTACACAACCCTAGAGGCCCCTACGGAACACTGCCAGCCCCTACGGAAGGAACCCTACGGGCCCCTACAGAATACTACTGGCTCCTGCGGTACTCTACAGGCCTCTAGGGAACCTACGAAGCTCTACGGAGCCCTGTGGATCCTTACGGAACAGTACGGGCCCCTTCAAACCTCTGCGGGCGCTTATGGAAACCTACAGGCCCCTACGGAACTGTACGAGACTCTACAGGCCCCTAGGGAACACCACAGGCCCCTACGGAACCGTACGAGACTCTACAGGCCCCTAGGGAACACCACCGGCCCCTACGGAACCCTACACAACCCTCCGGAAACATATGGCACCCTACAAGCTCCTACCATCCCCTGCGGGCACTTACAAAACCCTACAGGGCCCTACGGAACTGTACGAGACTCTACAGGCCCCTAGGGAACACCACAGGCCCCTACGGAACCGTACGAGACTCTACAGGCCCCTGTGGAACACCACCGGCCCCTACGGAACCCTACACAACCCTCCGGAAACATATGGCACCCTACAAGCTCCTACCATCCCCTGCGGGCACTTACACAACCCTACAGGGCCCTACGGAAATCTACGGGACTCTACGGGCCCCTAGGGAAGCCTACAGATTTTGATGGAACCCTACAAGCCCCTCTGGAACCCTACAGAATACTCCAGGACCCGACAGCACTCTACAAGACCCTTAGCAACACAACGGAACCTCACTAAAACCCTATGGGCTCCTACAGAACACTGCAGGTGCCTACGGATCCCTACAGACCCCTACGGAATACTACCAGCCACTACGGAAACCTATGGCCCCTACGGAACTCTACGGAACCTGACAGAAACACTGTGGGCCCCTACAGGCCCTTGCGGGCACTTGCAGAACTCTGCAGGAACCCACGGAACTTTATGGAACCCTACCAGCCCCTACGGAAGCCTAAAGACCCTTGCAGGCAGTTACGGAACGGTACAGGGCCCTACGGAACTTTACCAGCCACTACGGAACTCTACGGGCCCCTACGGAACCCTGCAGAACGCTCCGGAACCTTACAGAATCCCACGGACTCCTACAGACTCCTGCGGGCACTTACTCAACCCTAGAGGCCCCTACGGAAATCTACGGGACTCTACGGGCCCCTAGGGAAGCCTACAGATTTTGACGGAACCCTACAAGCCCCTCTGGAACCCTACAGAATACTCCAGGACCCGACAGCACTCTACAAGACCCTTAGCAACACAACGGAACCTCACTAAAACCCTATGGGCTCCTACAGAACACTGCAGGTGCCTACGGAACCCTACAGACCCCTACGGAACCCTACAGACACCTGCGGGCACTTACAGAACCCTGCAGGCCCCTACGGAACCCTACAGGTCCATACAGCATCCCACAGGGCCCTACGGAACTTTACCAGCCACTACGGAACTCTACGGGCCCCTACGGAACCCTGCAGAACCCTCCAGAACCTTACAGAATCCCACGGACTCCTACAGACTCCTGCGGGCACTTACACAACCCTAGATGTCCCTACGGAACACTGCCAGCCCCTACGGAAGGAACCCTACGGGCCCCTACAGAACACTACTGGCTCCTGCGGTACTCTACAGGCCTCTAGGGAACCTACAAAGCTCTACGGAGCCCTGTGGATCCTTACGGAACAGTACGGGCCCCTTCAAACCTCTGCGGGTGCTTATGGAAACCTACAGGCCCCTACGGAACTGTACGAGACTCTACAGGCCCCTAGGGAACACCACAGGCCCCTACGGAACCGTACGAGACTCTACAGGCCCCTAGGGAACACCACCGGCCCCTACGGAACCCTACACAACCCTCCGGAAACATATGGCACCCTACAAGCTCCTACCATCCCCTGCGGGCACTTACACAACCCTACAGGGCCCTACGGAAATCTACGGGACTCTACGGGCCCCTAGGGAAGCCTACAGATTTTGATGGAACCCTACAAGCCCCTCTGGAACCCTACAGAATACTCCAGGACCCGACATCACTCTACAAGACCCTTAGCAACACAACGGAACCTCACTAAAACCTTATGGGCTCCTACAGAACACTGCAGGTGCCTACGGAACCCTACAGACCCCTACGGAATACTACCAGCCACTACAGAAAACCTATGGCCCCTACGGAACTCTACGGAACCTGACAGAAACACTGTGGGCCCCTACAGGCCCTTGCGGGCACTTGCAGAACTCTGCAGGAACCCACGGAACTTTATGGAACCCTACCAGCCCCTACGGAAGCCTAAAGACCCTTGCAGGCAGTTACGGAACGGTACAGGGCCCTACGGAACTTTACCAGCCACTACGGAACTCTACGGGCCCCTACGGAACCCTGCAGAACGCTCCGGAACCTTACAGAATCCCACGGACTCCTACAGACTCCTGCGGGCACTTACTCAACCCTAGAGGCCCCTACGGAAATCTACGGGACTCTACGGGCCCCTAGGGAAGCCTACAGATTTTGACGGAACCCTACGAGCCCCTCTGGAACCCTACAGAATACTCCAGGACCCGACAGCACTCTACAAGACCCTTAGCAACACAACGGAACCTCACTAAAACCCTATGGGCTCCTACAGAACACTGCAGGTGCCTACGGAACCCTACAGACCCCTACGGAACCCTACAGACACCTGCGGGCACTTACAGAACCCTGCAGGCCCCTACGGAACCCTACAGGTCCATACAGAACCCCACAGGGCCCTACGGAACTTTACCAGCCACTACGGAACTCTACGGGCCCCTACGGAACCCTGCAGAACCCTCCAGAACCTTACAGAATCCCACGGATTCCTACAGACTCCTGCGGGCACTTACACAACCCTAGAGGCCCCTACGGAACACTGCCAGCCCCTACGGAAGGAACCCTACGGGCCCCTACAGAATACTACTGGCTCCTGCGGTACTCTACAGGCCTCTAGGGAACCTACGAAGCTCTACGGAGCCCTGTGGATCCTTACGGAACAGTACGGGCCCCTTCAAACCTCTGCGGGCGCTTATGGAAACCTACAGGCCCCTACGGAACTGTACGAGACTCTACAGGCCCCTAGGGAACACCACAGGCCCCTACGGAACCGTACGAGACTCTACAGGCCCCTAGGGAACACCACCGGCCCCTACGGAACCCTACACAACCCTCCGGAAACATATGGCACCCTACAAGCTCCTACCATCCCCTGCGGGCACTTACAAAACCCTACAGGGCCCTACGGAACTGTACGAGACTCTACAGGCCCCTAGGGAACACCACAGGCCCCTACGGAACCGTACGAGACTCTACAGGCCCCTAGGGAACACCACCGGCCCCTACGGAACCCTACACAACCCTCCGGAAACATATGGCACCCTACAAGCTCCTACCATCCCCTGCGGGCACTTACACAACCCTACAGGGCCCTACGGAAATCTACGGGACTCTACGGGCCCCTAGGGAAGCCTACAGATTTTGATGGAACCCTACAAGCCCCTCTGGAACCCTACAGAATACTCCAGGACCCGACAGCACTCTACAAGACCCTTAGCAACACAACGGAACCTCACTAAAACCCTATGGGCTCCTACAGAACACTGCAGGTGCCTACGGATCCCTACAGACCCCTACGGAATACTACCAGCCACTACGGAAACCTATGGCCCCTACGGAACTCTACGGAACCTGACAGAAACACTGTGGGCCCCTACAGGCCCTTGCGGGCACTTGCAGAACTCTGCAGGAACCCACGGAACTTTATGGAACCCTACCAGCCCCTACGGAAGCCTAAAGACCCTTGCAGGCAGTTATGGAACGGTACAGGGCCCTACGGAACTTTACCAGCCACTACGGAACTCTACGGGCCCCTACGGAACCCTGCAGAACGCTCCGGAACCTTACAGAATCCCACGGACTCCTACAGACTCCTGCGGGCACTTACTCAACCCTAGAGGCCCCTACGGAAATCTACGGGACTCTACGGGCCCCTAGGGAAGCCTACAGATTTTGACGGAACCCTACAAGCCCCTCTGGAACCCTACAGAATACTCCAGGACCCGACAGCACTCTACAAGACCCTTAGCAACACAACGGAACCTCACTAAAACCCTATGGGCTCCTACAGAACACTGCAGGTGCCTACGGAACCCTACAGACCCCTACGGAACCCTACAGACACCTGCGGGCACTTACAGAACCCTGCAGGCCCCTACGGAACCCTACAGGTCCATACAGAACCCCACAGGGCCCTACGGAACTTTACCAGCCACTACGGAACTCTACGGGCCCCTACGGAACCCTGCAGAACCCTCCAGAACCTTACAGAATCCCACGGATTCCTACAGACTCCTGCGGGCACTTACACAACCCTAGAGGCCCCTACGGAACACTGCCAGCCCCTACGGAAGGAACCCTACGGGCCCCTACAGAATACTACTGGCTCCTGCGGTACTCTACAGGCCTCTAGGGAACCTACGAAGCTCTACGGAGCCCTGTGGATCCTTACGGAACAGTACGGGCCCCTTCAAACCTCTGCGGGCGCTTATGGAAACCTACAGGCCCCTACGGAACTGTACGAGACTCTACAGGCCCCTAGGGAACACCACAGGCCCCTACGGAACCGTACGAGACTCTACAGGCCCCTAGGGAACACCACCGGCCCCTACGGAACCCTACACAACCCTCCGGAAACATATGGCACCCTACAAGCTCCTACCATCCCCTGCGGGCACTTACAAAACCCTACAGGGCCCTACGGAACTGTACGAGACTCTACAGGCCCCTAGGGAACACCACAGGCCCCTACGGAACCGTACGAGACTCTACAGGCCCCTAGGGAACACCACCGGCCCCTACGGAACCCTACACAACCCTCCGGAAACATATGGCACCCTACAAGCTCCTACCATCCCCTGCGGGCACTTACACAACCCTACAGGGCCCTACGGAAATCTACGGGACTCTACGGGCCCCTAGGGAAGCCTACAGATTTTGATGGAACCCTACAAGCCCCTCTGGAACCCTACAGAATACTCCAGGACCCGACAGCACTCTACAAGACCCTTAGCAACACAACGGAACCTCACTAAAACCCTATGGGCTCCTACAGAACACTGCAGGTGCCTACGGATCCCTACAGACCCCTACGGAATACTACCAGCCACTACGGAAACCTATGGCCCCTACGGAACTCTACGGAACCTGACAGAAACACTGTGGGCCCCTACAGGCCCTTGCGGGCACTTGCAGAACTCTGCAGGAACCCACGGAACTTTATGGAACCCTACCAGCCCCTACGGAAGCCTAAAGACCCTTGCAGGCAGTTATGGAACGGTACAGGGCCCTACGGAACTTTACCAGCCACTACGGAACTCTACGGGCCCCTACGGAACCCTGCAGAACGCTCCGGAACCTTACAGAATCCCACGGACTCCTACAGACTCCTGCGGGCACTTACTCAACCCTAGAGGCCCCTACGGAAATCTACGGGACTCTACGGGCCCCTAGGGAAGCCTACAGATTTTGACGGAACCCTACAAGCCCCTCTGGAACCCTACAGAATACTCCAGGACCCGACAGCACTCTACAAGACCCTTAGCAACACAACGGAACCTCACTAAAACCCTATGGGCTCCTACAGAACACTGCAGGTGCCTACGGAACCCTACAGACCCCTACGGAACCCTACAGACACCTGCGGGCACTTACAGAACCCTGCAGGCCCCTACGGAACCCTACAGGTCCATACAGCATCCCACAGGGCCCTACGGAACTTTACCAGCCACTACGGAACTCTACGGGCCCCTACGGAACCCTGCAGAACCCTCCAGAACCTTACAGAATCCCACGGACTCCTACAGACTCCTGCGGGCACTTACACAACCCTAGATGTCCCTACGGAACACTGCCAGCCCCTACGGAAGGAACCCTACGGGCCCCTACAGAACACTACTGGCTCCTGCGGTACTCTACAGGCCTCTAGGGAACCTACAAAGCTCTACGGAGCCCTGTGGATCCTTACGGAACAGTACGGGCCCCTTCAAACCTCTGCGGGCGCTTATGGAAACCTACAGGCCCCTACGGAACTGTACGAGACTCTACAGCCCCCTAGGGAACACCACAGGCCCCTACGGAACCGTACGAGACTCTACAGGCCCCTAGGGAACACCACCGGCCCCTACGGAACCCTACACAACCCTCCGGAAACATATGGCACCCTACAAGCTCCTACCATCCCCTGCGGGCACTTACACAACCCTACAGGGCCCTACGGAAATCTACGGGACTCTACGGGCCCCTAGGGAAGCCTACAGATTTTGATGGAACCCTACAAGCCCCTCTGGAACCCTACAGAATACTCCAGGACCCGACAGCAATCTACAAGACCCTTAGCAACACAACGGAACCTCACTAAAACCTTATGGGCTCCTACAGAACACTGCAGGTGCCTACGGAACCCTACAGACCCCTACGGAATACTACCAGCCACTACGGAAACCTATGGCCCCTACGGAACTCTACGGAACCTGACAGAAACACTGTGGGCCCCTACAGGCCCTTGCGGGCACTTGCAGAACTCTGCAGGAACCCACGGAACTTTATGGAACCCTACCAGCCCCTACGGAAGCCTAAAGACCCTTGCAGGCAGTTACGGAACGGTACAGGGCCCTACGGAACTTTACCAGCCACTACGGAACTCTACGGGCCCCTACGGAACCCTGCAGAACGCTCCGGAACCTTACAGAATCCCACGGACTCCTACAGACTCCTACGGGCACTTACTCAACCCTAGAGGCCCCTACGGAAATCTACGGGACTCTACGGGCCCCTAGGGAAGCCTACAGATTTTGACGGAACCCTACAAGCCCCTCTGGAACCCTACAGAATACTCCAGGACCCGACAGCACTCTACAAGACCCTTAGCAACACAACGGAACCTCACTAAAACCCTATGGGCTCCTACAGAACACTGCAGGTGCCTACGGAACCCTACAGACCCCTACGGAACCCTACAGACACCTGCGGGCACTTACAGAACCCTGCAGGCCCCTACGGAACCCTACAGGTCCATACAGAACCCCACAGGGCCCTACGGAACTTTACCAGCCACTACGGAACTCTACGGGCCCCTACGGAACCCTGCAGAACCCTCCAGAACCTTACAGAATCCCACGGATTCCTACAGACGTCTGCGGGCACTTACACAACCCTAGAGGCCCCTACGGAACACTGCCAGCCCCTACGGAAGGAACCCTACGGGCCCCTACAGAATACTACTGGCTCCTGCGGTACTCTACAGGCCTCTAGGGAACCTACGAAGCTCTACGGAGCCCTGTGGATCCTTACGGAACAGTACGGGCCCCTTCAAACCTCTGCGGGCGCTTATGGAAACCTACAGGCCCCTACGGAACTGTACGAGACTCTACAGGCCCCTAGGGAACACCACAGGCCCCTACAGAACCGTACGAGACTCTACAGGCCCCTAGGGAACACCACCGGCCCCTACGGAACCCTACACAACCCTCCGGAAACATATGGCACCCTACAAGCTCCTACCATCCCCTGCGGGCACTTACAAAACCCTACAGGGCCCTACGGAAATCTACGGGACTCTACGGGCCCCTAGGGAAGCCTACAGATTTTGATGGAACCCTACAAGCCCCTCTGGAACCCTACAGAATACTCCAGGACCCGACAGCAATCTACAAGACCCTTAGCAACACAACGGAACCTCACTAAAACCTTATGGGCTCCTACAGAACACTGCAGGTGCCTACGGAACCCTACAGACCCCTACGGAATACTACCAGCCACTACGGAAACCTATGGCCCCTACGGAACTCTACGGAACCTGACAGAAACACTGTGGGCCCCTACAGGCCCTTGCGGGCACTTGCAGAACTCTGCAGGAACCCACGGAACTTTATGGAACCCTACCAGCCCCTACGGAAGCCTAAAGACCCTTGCAGGCAGTTACGGAACGGTACAGGGCCCTACGGAACTTTACCAGCCACTACGGAACTCTACGGGCCCCTACGGAACCCTGCAGAACGCTCCGGAACCTTACAGAATCCCACGGACTCCTACAGACTCCTACGGGCACTTACTCAACCCTAGAGGCCCCTACGGAAATCTACGGGACTCTACGGGCCCCTAGGGAAGCCTACAGATTTTGACGGAACCCTACAAGCCCCTCTGGAACCCTACAGAATACTCCAGGACCCGACAGCACTCTACAAGACCCTTAGCAACACAACGGAACCTCACTAAAACCCTATGGGCTCCTACAGAACACTGCAGGTGCCTACGGAACCCTACAGACCCCTACGGAACCCTACAGACACCTGCGGGCACTTACAGAACCCTGCAGGCCCCTACGGAACCCTACAGGTCCATACAGAACCCCACAGGGCCCTACGGAACTTTACCAGCCACTACGGAACTCTACGGGCCCCTACGGAACCCTGCAGAACCCTCCAGAACCTTACAGAATCCCACGGATTCCTACAGACGTCTGCGGGCACTTACACAACCCTAGAGGCCCCTACGGAACACTGCCAGCCCCTACGGAAGGAACCCTACGGGCCCCTACAGAATACTACTGGCTCCTGCGGTACTCTACAGGCCTCTAGGGAACCTACGAAGCTCTACGGAGCCCTGTGGATCCTTACGGAACAGTACGGGCCCCTTCAAACCTCTGCGGGCGCTTATGGAAACCTACAGGCCCCTACGGAACTGTACGAGACTCTACAGGCCCCTAGGGAACACCACAGGCCCCTACGGAACCGTACGAGACTCTACAGGCCCCTAGGGAACACCACCGGCCCCTACGGAACCCTACACAACCCTCCGGAAACATATGGCACCCTACAAGCTCCTACCATCCCCTGCGGGCACTTACAAAACCCTACAGGGCCCTACGGAACTGTACGAGACTCTACAGGCCCCTAGGGAACACCACAGGCCCCTACGGAACCGTACGAGACTCTACAGGCCCCTAGGGAACACCAGCGGCCCCTACGGAACCCTACACAACCCTCCGGAAACATATGGCACCCTACAAGCTCCTACCATCCCCTGCGGGCACTTACACAACCCTACAGGGCCCTACGGAAATCTACGGGACTCTACGGGCCCCTAGGGAAGCCTACAGATTTTGATGGAACCCTACAAGCCCCTCTGGAACCCTACAGAATACTCCAGGACCCGACAGCACTCTACAAGACCCTTAGCAACACAACGGAACCTCACTAAAACCTTATGGGCTCCTACAGAACACTGCAGGTGCCTACGGAACCCTACAGACCCCTACGGAATACTACCAGCCACTACGGAAACCTATGGCCCCTACGGAACTCTACGGAACCTGACAGAAACACTGTGGGCCCCTACATGCCCCTTGCGGGCACTTGCAGAACTCTGCAGGAACCCACAGAACTTTATGGAACCCTACCAGCCCCTACGGAAGCCTAAAGACCCTTGCAGGCAGTTACGGAACGGTACAGGGCCCTACGGAACTTTACCAGCCACTACGGAACTCTACGGGCCCCTACGGAACCCTGCAGAACGCTCCGGAACCTTACAGAATCCCACGGACTCCTACAGACTCCTGCGGGCACTTACTCAACCCTAGAGGCCCCTACGGAAATCTACGGGACTCTACGGGCCCCTAGGGAAGCCTACAGATTTTGACGGAACCCTACAAGCCCCTCTGGAACCCTACAGAATACTCCAGGACCCGACAGCACTCTACAAGACCCTTAGCAACACAACGGAACCTCACTAAAACCCTATGGGCTCCTACAGAACACTGCAGGTGCCTACGGAACCCTACAGACCCCTACGGAACCCTACAGACACCTGCGGGCACTTACAGAACCCTGCAGGCCCCTACGGAACCCTACAGGTCCATACAGCATCCCACAGGGCCCTACGGAACTTTACCAGCCACTACGGAACTCTACGGGCCCCTACGGAACCCTGCAGAACCCTCCAGAACCTTACAGAATCCCACGGACTCCTACAGACTCCTGCGGGCACTTACACAACCCTAGATGTCCCTACGGAACACTGCCAGCCCCTACGGAAGGAACCCTACGGGCCCCTACAGAACACTACTGGCTCCTGCGGTACTCTACAGGCCTCTAGGGAACCTACAAAGCTCTACGGAGCCCTGTGGATCCTTACGGAACAGTACGGGCCCCTTCAAACCTCTGCGGGCGCTTATGGAAACCTACAGGCCCCTACGGAACTGTACGAGACTCTACAGGCCCCTAGGGAACACCACAGGCCCCTACGGAACCGTACGAGACTCTACAGGCCCCTAGGGAACACCACCGGCCCCTACGGAACCCTACACAACCCTCCGGAAACATATGGCACCCTACAAGCTCCTACCATCCCCTGCGGGCACTTACACAACCCTACAGGGCCCTACGGAAATCTACGGGACTCTACGGGCCCCTAGGGAAGCCTACAGATTTTGATGGAACCCTACAAGCCCCTCTGGAACCCTACAGAATACTCCAGGACCCGACAGCAATCTACAAGACCCTTAGCAACACAACGGAACCTCACTAAAACCTTATGGGCTCCTACAGAACACTGCAGGTGCCTACGGAACCCTACAGACCCCTACGGAATACTACCAGCCACTACGGAAACCTATGGCCCCTACGGAACTCTACGGAACCTGACAGAAACACTGTGGGCCCCTACAGGCCCTTGCGGGCACTTGCAGAACTCTGCAGGAACCCACGGAACTTTATGGAACCCTACCAGCCCCTACGGAAGCCTAAAGACCCTTGCAGGCAGTTACGGAACGGTACAGGGCCCTACGGAACTTTACCAGCCACTACGGAACTCTACGGGCCCCTACGGAACCCTGCAGAACCCTCCGGAACCTTACAGAATCCCACGGACTCCTACAGACTCCTACGGGCACTTACTCAACCCTAGAGGCCCCTACGGAAATCTACGGGACTCTACGGGCCCCTAGGGAAGCCTACAGATTTTGACGGAACCCTACGAGCCCCTCTGGAACCCTACAGAATACTCCAGGACCCGACAGCACTCTACAAGACCCTTAGCAACACAACGGAACCTCACTAAAACCTTATGGGCTCCTACAGAACACTGCAGGTGCCTACGGAACCCTACAGACCCCTACGGAATACTACCAGCCACTACGGAAACCTATGGCCCCTACGGAACTCTACGGAACCTGACAGAAACACTGTGTGCCCCTACAGGCCCTTGCGGGCACTTGCAGAACTCTGCAGGAACCCACGGAACTTTATGGAACCCTACCAGCCCCTACGGAAGCCTAAAGACCCTTGCAGGCAGTTACGGAACGGTACAGGGCCCTACGGAACTTTACCAGCCACTACGGAACTCTACGGGCCCCTACGGAACCCTGCAGAACGCTCCGGAACCTTACAGAATCCCACGGACTCCTACAGACTCCTGCGGGCACTTACTCAACCCTAGAGGCCCCTACGGAAATCTACGGGACTCTACGGGCCCCTAGGGAAGCCTACAGATTTTGACGGAACCCTACGAGCCCCTCTGGAACCCTACAGAATACTCCAGGACCCGACAGCACTCTACAAGACCCTTAGCAACACAACGGAACCTCACTAAAACCCTATGGGCTCCTACAGAACACTGCAGGTGCCTACGGAACCCTACAGACCCCTACGGAACCCTACAGACACCTGCGGGCACTTACAGAACCCTGCAGGCCCCTACGGAACCCTACAGGTCCATACAGAACCCCACAGGGCCCTACGGAACTTTACCAGCCACTACGGAACTCTACGGGCCCCTACGGAACCCTGCAGAACCCTCCAGAACCTTACAGAATCCCACGGATTCCTACAGACGTCTGCGGGCACTTACACAACCCTAGAGGCCCCTACGGAACACTGCCAGCCCCTACGGAAGGAACCCTACGGGCCCCTACAGAATACTACTGGCTCCTGCGGTACTCTACAGGCCTCTAGGGAACCTACGAAGCTCTACGGAGCCCTGTGGATCCTTACGGAACAGTACGGGCCCCTTCAAACCTCTGCGGGCGCTTATGGAAACCTACAGGCCCCTACGGAACTGTACGAGACTCTACAGGCCCCTAGGGAACACCACAGGCCCCTACGGAACCGTACGAGACTCTACAGGCCCCTAGGGAACACCACCGGCCCCTACGGAACCCTACACAACCCTCCGGAAACATATGGCACCCTACAAGCTCCTACCATCCCCTGCGGGCACTTACAAAACCCTACAGGGCCCTACGGAACTGTACGAGACTCTACAGGCCCCTAGGGAACACCACAGGCCCCTACGGAACCGTACGAGACTCTACAGGCCCCTAGGGAACACCACAGGCCCCTACGGAACCCTACACAACCCTCCGGAAACATATGGCACCCTACAAGCTCCTACCATCCCCTGCGGGCACTTACACAACCCTACAGGGCCCTACGGAAATCTACGGGACTCTACGGGCCCCTAGGGAAGCCTACAGATTTTGATGGAACCCTACAAGCCCCTCTGGAACCCTACAGAATACTCCAGGACCCGACAGCACTCTACAAGACCCTTAGCAACACAACGGAACCTCACTAAAACCTTATGGGCTCCTACAGAACACTGCAGGTGCCTACGGAACCCTACAGACCCCTACGGAATACTACCAGCCACTACGGAAACCTATGGCCCCTACGGAACTCTACGGAACCTGACAGAAACACTGTGGGCCCCTACAGGCCCTTGCGGGCACTTGCAGACCTCTGCAGGAACCCACGGAACTTTATGGAACCCTACCAGCCCCTACGGAAGCCTAAAGACCCTTGCAGGCAGTTACGGAACGGTACAGGGCCCTACGGAACTTTACCAGCCACTACGGAACTCTACGGGCCCCTACGGAACCCTGCAGAACGCTCCGGAACCTTACAGAATCCCACGGACTCCTACAGACTCCTGCGGGCACTTACTCAACCCTAGAGGCCCCTACGGAAATCTACGGGACTCTACGGGCCCCTAGGGAAGCCTACAGATTTTGACGGAACCCTACGAGCCCCTCTGGAACCCTACAGAATACTCCAGGACCCGACAGCACTCTACAAGACCCTTAGCAACACAACGGAACCTCACTAAAACCCTATGGGCTCCTACAGAACACTGCAGGTGCCTACGGAACCCTACAGACCCCTACGGAACCCTACAGACACCTGCGGGCACTTACAGAACCCTGCAGGCCCCTACGGAACCCTACAGGTCCATACAGAACCCCACAGGGCCCTACGGAACTTTACCAGCCACTACGGAACTCTACGGGCCCCTACGGAACCCTGCAGAACCCTCCAGAACCTTACAGAATCCCACGGATTCCTACAGACGTCTGCGGGCACTTACACAACCCTAGAGGCCCCTACGGAACACTGCCAGCCCCTACGGAAGGAACCCTACGGGCCCCTACAGAATACTACTGGCTCCTGCGGTACTCTACAGGCCTCTAGGGAACCTACGAAGCTCTACGGAGCCCTGTGGATCCTTACGGAACAGTACGGGCCCCTTCAAACCTCTGCGGGCGCTTATGGAAACCTACAGGCCCCTACGGAACTGTACGAGACTCTACAGGCCCCTAGGGAACACCACAGGCCTCTACGGAACCCTACACAACCCTCCGGAAACATATGGCACCCTACAACCTCCTACCAACCCCTGCGGGCACTTACACAACCCTACAGGCCCCTACGGAAATCTACGGGACTCTACGGGCCCCTAAGGAAGCCTACAGATTTTGACGGAACCCTACAAGCCCCTCTGGAACCCTACAGAATACTCCAGGACCCGACAGCACTCTACAAGACCCTTAGCAACACAACGGAACCTCACTAAAACCTTATGGGCTCCTACAGAACACTGCAGGTGCCTACGGAACCCTACAGACCCCTACGGAATACTACCAGCCACTACGGAAACCTATGGCCCCTACGGAACTCTACGGAACCTGACAGGAACACTGTGGGCCCCTACAGGCCCTTGCGGGCACTTGCAGAACTCTGCAGGAACCCACGGAACTTTATGGAACCCTACCAGCCCCTACGGAAGCCTAAAGACCCTTGCAGGCAGTTACGGAACGGTACAGGGCCCTACGGAACTTTACCAGCCACTACGGAACTCTACGGGCCCCTACGGAACCCTGCAGAACCCTCCAGAACCTTACAGAATCCCACGGACTCCTACAGACTCCTGCGGGCACTTACTCAACCCTAGATGTCCCTACGGAACACTGCCAGCCCCTACGGAAGGAACCCTACGGGCCCCTACAGAACACTACTGGCTCCTGCGGTACTCTACAGGCCTCTAGGGAACCTACGAAGCTCTACGGAGCCCTGTGGATCCTTACGGAACAGTACGGGCCCCTTCAGACCTCTGCGGGCGCTTATGGAAACCTACAGGCCCCTACGGAACTGTACGAGACTCTACAGGCCCCTAGGGAACACCACAGGCCCCTACGGAACCGTACGAGACTCTACAGGCCCCTAGGGAACACCACAGGCCCCTACGGAACCCTACACAACCCTCCGGAAACATATGGCACCCTACAAGCTCCTACCAACCCCTGCGGGCACTTACACAACCCTACAGGCCCCTACGGAAATCTACGGGACTCTACGGGCCCCTAGGGAAGCCTACAGATTTTGACGGAACCCTACAAGCCCCTCTGGAACCCTGCAGAATACTCCAGGACCCGACAGCACTCTACAAGACCCTTAGCAACACAACGGAACCTCACTAAAACCCTATGGGCTCCTACAGAACACTGCAGGTGCCTACGGAACCCTACAGACCCCTACGGAACCCTACAGACACCTGCGGGCACTTACAGAACCCTGCAGGCCCCTACGGAACCCTACAGGTCCATACAGCATCCCACAGGGCCCTACGGAACTTTACCAGCCACTATGGAACTCTACGGGCCCCTACGGAACCCTGCAGAACCCTCCAGAACCTTACAGAATCCCACGGATTCCTACAGACGTCTGCGGGCACTTACACAACCCTAGAGGCCCCTACGGAACACTGCCAGCCCCTACGGAAGGAACCCTACGGGCCCCTACAGAACACTACTGGCTCCTGCGGTACTCTACAGGCCTCAAGGGAACCTACGAAGCTCTACGGAGCCCTGTGGATCCTTACGGAACAGTACGGGCCCCTTCAAACGTCTGCGGGCGCTTATGGAAACCTACAGGCCCCTACAGAACTGTACGAGACTCTACAGGCCCCTAGGGAACACCACAGGCCCCTACGGAACCGTACGAGACTCTACAGGCCCCTAGGGAACACCACCGGCCCCTACGGAACCCTACACAACCCTCCGGAAACATATGGCACCCTACAAGCTCCTACCATCCCCTGCGGGCACTTACACAACCCTACAGGCCCCTACGGAAATCTACGGGACTCTACGGGCCCCTAGGGAAGCCTACAGATTTTGATGGAACCCTACAAGCCCCTCTGGAACCCTACAGAATACTCCAGGACCCGACAGCACTCTACAAGACCCTTAGCAACACAACGGAACCTCACTAAAACCTTATGGGCTCCTACAGAACACTGCAGGTGCCTACGGAACCCTACAGACCCCTACGGAATACTACCAGCCACTACGGAAACCTATGGCCCCTACGGAACTCTACGGAACCTGACAGAAACACTGTGGGCCCCTACAGGCCCTTGCGGGCACTTGCAGAACTCTGCAGGAACCCACGGAACTGTATGGAACCCTACCAGCCCCTACGGAAGCCTAAAGACCCTTGCAGGCAGTTACGGAACGGTACAGGGCCCTACGGAACTTTACCAGCCACTACGGAACTCTACGGGCCCCTACGGAACCCTGCAGAACCCTCCGGAACCTTACAGAATCCCACGGACTCCTACAGACTCCTGCGGGCACTTACTCAACCCTAGAGGCCCCTACGGAAATCTACGGGACTCTACGGGCCCCTAGGGAAGCCTACAGATTTTGACGGAACCCTACGAGCCCCTCTGGAACCCTACAGAATACTCCAGGACCCGACAGCACTCTACAAGACCCTTAGCAACACAACGGAACCTCACTAAAACCCTATGGGCTCCTACAGAACACTGCAGGTGCCTACGGAACCCTACAGACCCCTACGGAACCCTACAGACACCTGCGGGCACTTACAGAACCCTGCAGGCCCCTACGGAACCCTACAGGTCCATACAGAACCCCACAGGGCCCTACGGAACTTTACCAGCCACTACGGAACTCTACGGGCCCCTACGGAACCCTGCAGAACCCTCCAGAACCTTACAGAATCCCACGGATTCCTACAGACGTCTGCGGGCACTTACACAACCCTAGAGGCCCCTACGGAACACTGCCAGCCCCTACGGAAGGAACCCTACGGGCCCCTACAGAATACTACTGGCTCCTGCGGTACTCTACAGGCCTCTAGGGAACCTACGAAGCTCTACGGAGCCCTGTGGATCCTTACGGAACAGTACGGGCCCCTTCAAACCTCTGCGGGCGCTTATGGAAACCTACAGGCCCCTACGGAACTGTACGAGACTCTACAGGCCCCTAGGGAACACCACAGGCCCCTACGGAACCGTACGAGACTCTACAGGCCCCTAGGGAACACCTCCGGCCCCTACGGAACCCTACACAAGCCTCCGGAAACATATGGCACCCTACAAGCTCCTACCATCCCCTGCGGGCACTTACAAAACCCTACAGGGCCCTACGGAACTGTACGAGACTCTACAGGCCCCTAGGGAACACCACAGGCCCCTATGGAACCGTACGAGACTCTACAGGCCCCTATGGAACACCACCGGCCCCTACGGAACCCTACACAACCCTCCGGAAACATATGGCACCCTACAAGCTCCTACCATCCCCTGCGGGCACTTACACAACCCTACAGGGCCCTACGGAAATCTACGGGACTCTACGGGCCCCTAGGGAAGCCTACAGATTTTGATGGAACCCTACAAGCCCCTCTGGAACCCTACAGAATACTCCAGGACCCGACAGCACTCTACAAGACCCTTAGCAACACAACGGAACCTCACTAAAACCTTATGGGCTCCTACAGAACACTGCAGGTGCCTACGGAACCCTACAGACCCCTACGGAATACTACCAGCCACTACGGAAACCTATGGCCCCTACGGAACTCTACGGAACCTGACAGAAACACTGTGGGCCCCTACAGGCCCTTGCGGGCACTTGCAGAACTCTGCAGGAACCCACGGAACTTTATGGAACCCTACCAGCCCCTACGGAAGCCTAAAGACCCTTGCAGGCAGTTACGGAACGGTACAGGGCCCTACGGAACTTTACCAGCCACTACGGAACTCTACGGGCCCCTACGGAACCCTGCAGAACGCTCCGGAACCTTACAGAATCCCACGGACTCCTACAGACTCCTACGGGCACTTACTCAACCCTAGAGGCCCCTACGGAAATCTACGGGACTCTACGGGCCCCTAGGGAAGCCTACAGATTTTGACGGAACCCTACGAGCCCCTCTGGAACCCTACAGAATACTCCAGGACCCGACAGCACTCTACAAGACCCTTAGCAACACAACGGAACCTCACTAAAACCTTATGGGCTCCTACAGAACACTGCAGGTGCCTACGGAACCCTACAGACCCCTACGGAATACTACCAGCCACTACGGAAACCTATGGCCCCTACGGAACTCCACGGAACCTGACAGAAACACTGTGGGCCCCTACAGGCCCTTGCGGGCACTTGCAGAACTCTGCAGGAACCCACGGAACTTTATGGAACCCTACCAGCCCCTACGGAAGCCTAAAGACCCTTGCAGGCAGTTACGGAACGGTACAGGGCCCTACGGAACTTTACCAGCCACTACGGAACTCTACGGGCCCCTACGGAACCCTGCAGAACCCTCCGGAACCTTACAGAATCCCACGGACTCCTACAGACTCCTGCGGGCACTTACTCAACCCTAGAGGCCCCTACGGAAATCTACGGGACTCTACGGGCCCCTAGGGAAGCCTACAGATTTTGACGGAACCCTACGAGCCCCTCTGGAACCCTACAGAATACTCCAGGACACGACAGCACTCTACAAGACCCTTAGCAACACAACGGAACCTCACTAAAACCCTATGGGCTCCTACAGAACACTGCAGGTGCCTACGGAACCCTACAGACCCCTACGGAACCCTACAGACACCTGCGGGCACTTACAGAACCCTGCAGGCCCCTACGGAACCCTACAGGTCCATACAGAACCCCACAGGGCCCTACGGAACTTTACCAGCCACTACGGAACTCTACGGGCCCCTACGGAACCCTGCAGAACCCTCCAGAACCTTACAGAATCCCACGGATTCCTACAGACGTCTGCGGGCACTTACACAACCCTAGAGGCCCCTACGGAACACTGCCAGCCCCTACGGAAGGAACCCTACGGGCCCCTACAGAACACTACTGGCTCCTGCGGTACTCTACAGGCCTCTAGGGAACCTACGAAGCTCTACGGAGCCCTGTGGATCCTTACGGAACAGTACGGGCCCCTTCAGACCTCTGCGGGCGCTTATGGAAACCTACAGGACCCTACGGAACTGTACGAGACTCTACAGGCCCCTAGGGAACACCACAGGCCCCTACGGAACCGTACGAGACTCTACAGGCCCCTAGGGAACACCACAGGCCCCTACGGAACCCTACACAACCCTCCGGAAACATATGGCACCCTACAAGCTCCTACCAACCCCTGCGGGCACTTACACAACCCTACAGGCCCCTACGGAAATCTACGGGACTCTACGGGCCCCTAGGGAACCCTACAGATTTTGATGGAACCCTACAAGCCCCTCTGGAACCCTGCAGAATACTCCAGGACCCGACAGCACTCTACAAGACCCTTAGCAACACAACGGAACCTCACTAAAACCCTATGGGCTCCTACAGAACACTGCAGGTGCCTACGGAACCCTACAGACCCCTACGGAACCCTACAGACACCTGCGGGCACTTACAGAACCCTGCAGGCCCCTACGGAACCCTACAGGTCCATACAGCATCCCACAGGGCCCTACGGAACTTTACCAGCCACTACAGAACTCTACGGGCCCCTACGGAACCCTGCAGAACCCTCCAGAACCTTACAGAATCCCACGGATTCCTACAGACGTCTGCGGGCACTTACACAACCCTAGAGGCCCCTACGGAACACTGCCAGCCCCTACGGAAGGAACCCTACGGGCCCCTACAGAACACTACTGGCTCCTGCGGTACTCTACAGGCCTCTAGGGAACCTACGAAGCTCTACGGAGCCCTGTGGATCCTTACGGAACAGTACGGGCCCCTTCAAACCTCTGCGGGCGCTTATGGAAACCTACAGGCCCCTACGGAACTGTACGAGACTCTACAGGCCCCTAGGGAACACCACAGGCCCCTACGGAACCGTACGAGACTCTACAGGCCCCTAGGGAACACCACCGGCCCCTACGGAACCCTACACAAGCCTCCGGAAACATATGGCACCCTACAAGCTCCTACCATCCCCTGCGGGCACTTACAAAACCCTACAGGGCCCTACGGAACTGTACGAGACTCTACAGGCCCCTAGGGAACACCACAGGCCCCTACGGAACCCTACACAACCCTCCGGAAACATATGGCACCCTACAAGCTCCTACCATCCCCTGCGGGCACTTACACAACCCTACAGGGCCCTACGGAAATCTACGGGACTCTACGGGCCCCTAGGGAAGCCTACAGATTTTGATGGAACCCTACAAGCCCCTCTGGAACCCTACAGAATACTCCAGGACCCGACAGCACTCTACAAGACCCTTAGCAACACAACGGAACCTCACTAAAACCTTATGGGCTCCTACAGAACACTGCAGGTGCCTACGGAACCCTACAGACCCCTACGGAATACTACCAGCCACTACGGAAACCTATGGCCCCTACGGAACTCTACGGAACCTGACAGAAACACTGTGGGCCCCTACAGGCCCTTGCGGGCACTTGCAGAACTCTGCAGGAACCCACGGAACTTTATGGAACCCTACCAGCCCCTACGGAAGCCTAAAGACCCTTGCAGGCAGTTACGGAACGGTACAGGGCCCTACGGAACTTTACCAGCCACTACGGAACTCTACGGGCCCCTACGGAACCCTGCAGAACCCTCCGGAACCTTACAGAATCCCACGGACTCCTACAGACTCCTACGGGCACTTACTCAACCCTAGAGGCCCCTACGGAAATCTACGGGACTCTACGGGCCCCTAGGGAAGCCTACAGATTTTGACGGAACCCTACGAGCCCCTCTGGAACCCTACAGAATACTCCAGGACCCGACAGCACTCTACAAGACCCTTAGCAACACAACGGAACCTCACTAAAACCTTATGGGCTCCTACAGAACACTGCAGGTGCCTACGGAACCCTACAGACCCCTACGGAATACTACCAGCCACTACGGAAACCTATGGCCCCTACGGAACTCTACGGAACCTGACAGAAACACTGTGGGCCCCTACAGGCCCTTGCGGGCACTTGCAGAACTCTGCAGGAACCCACGGAACTTTATGGAACCCTACCAGCCCCTACGGAAGCCTAAAGACCCTTGCAGGCAGTTACGGAACGGTACAGGGCCCTACGGAACTTTACCAGCCACTACGGAACTCTACGGGCCCCTACGGAACCCTGCAGAACCCTCCGGAACCTTACAGAATCCCACGGACTCCTACAGACTCCTGCGGGCACTTACTCAACCCTAGAGGCCCCTACGGAAATCTACGGGACTCTACGGGCCCCTAGGGAAGCCTACAGATTTTGACGGAACCCTACGAGCCCCTCTGGAACCCTACAGAATACTCCAGGACACGACAGCACTCTACAAGACCCTTAGCAACACAACGGAACCTCACTAAAACCCTATGGGCTCCTACAGAACACTGCAGGTGCCTACGGAACCCTACAGACCCCTACGGAACCCTACAGACACCTGCGGGCACTTACAGAACCCTGCAGGCCCCTACGGAACCCTACAGGTCCATACAGAACCCCACAGGGCCCTACGGAACTTTACCAGCCACTACGGAACTCTACGGGCCCCTACGGAACCCTGCAGAACCCTCCAGAACCTTACAGAATCCCACGGATTCCTACAGACGTCTGCGGGCACTTACACAACCCTAGAGGCCCCTACGGAACACTGCCAGCCCCTACGGAAGGAACCCTACGGGCCCCTACAGAACACTACTGGCTCCTGCGGTACTCTACAGGCCTCTAGGGAACCTACAAAGCTCTACGGAGCCCTGTGGATCCTTACGGAACAGTACGGGCCCCTTCAGACCTCTGCGGGCGCTTATGGAAACCTACAGGACCCTACGGAACTGTACGAGACTCTACAGGCCCCTAGGGAACACCACAGGCCCCTACGGAACCGTACGAGACTCTACAGGCCCCTAGGGAACACCACAGGCCCCTACGGAACCCTACACAACCCTCCGGAAACATATGGCACCCTACAAGCTCCTACCAACCCCTGCGGGCACTTACACAACCCTACAGGCCCCTACGGAAATCTACGGGACTCTACGGGCCCCTAGGGAACCCTACAGATTTTGATGGAACCCTACAAGCCCCTCTGGAACCCTGCAGAATACTCCAGGACCCGACAGCACTCTACAAGACCCTTAGCAACACAACGGAACCTCACTAAAACCCTATGGGCTCCTACAGAACACTGCAGGTGCCTACGGAACCCTACAGACCCCTACGGAACCCTACAGACACCTGCGGGCACTTACAGAACCCTGCAGGCCCCTACGGAACCCTACAGGTCCATACAGCATCCCACAGGGCCCTACGGAACTTTACCAGCCACTACAGAACTCTACGGGCCCCTACGGAACCCTGCAGAACCCTCCAGAACCTTACAGAATCCCACGGATTCCTACAGACGTCTGCGGGCACTTACACAACCCTAGAGGCCCCTACGGAACACTGCCAGCCCCTACGGAAGGAACCCTACGGGCCCCTACAGAACACTACTGGCTCCTGCGGTACTCTACAGGCCTCAAGGGAACCTACGAAGCTCTACGGAGCCCTGTGGATCCTTACGGAACAGTACGGGCCCCTTCAAACCTCTGCGGGCGCTTATGGAAACCTACAGGCCCCTACGGAACTGTACGAGACTCTACAGGCCCCTAGGGAACACCACAGGCCCCTACGGAACCGTACGAGACTCTACAGGCCCCTAGGGAACACCTCCGGCCCCTACGGAACCCTACACAAGCCTCCGGAAACATATGGCACCCTACAAGCTCCTACCATCCCCTGCGGGCACTTACAAAACCCTACAGGGCCCTACGGAACTGTACGAGACTCTACAGGCCCCTAGGGAACACCACAGGCCCCTATGGAACCGTACGAGACTCTACAGGCCCCTATGGAACACCACCGGCCCCTACGGAACCCTACACAACCCTCCGGAAACATATGGCACCCTACAAGCTCCTACCATCCCCTGCGGGCACTTACACAACCCTACAGGGCCCTACGGAAATCTACGGGACTCTACGGGCCCCTAGGGAAGCCTACAGATTTTGATGGAACCCTACAAGCCCCTCTGGAACCCTACAGAATACTCCAGGACCCGACAGCACTCTACAAGACCCTTAGCAACACAACGGAACCTCACTAAAACCTTATGGGCTCCTACAGAACACTGCAGGTGCCTACGGAACCCTACAGACCCCTACGGAATACTACCAGCCACTACGGAAACCTATGGCCCCTACGGAACTCTACGGAACCTGACAGAAACACTGTGGGCCCCTACAGGCCCTTGCGGGCACTTGCAGAACTCTGCAGGAACCCACGGAACTTTATGGAACCCTACCAGCCCCTACGGAAGGCTAAAGACCCTTGCAGGCAGTTACGGAACGGTACAGGGCCCTACGGAACTTTACCAGCCACTACGGAACTCTACGGGCCCCTACGGAACCCTGCAGAACCCTCCGGAACCTTACAGAATCCCACGGACTCCTACAGACTCCTACGGGCACTTACTCAACCCTAGAGGCCCCTACGGAAATCTACGGGACTCTACGGGCCCCTAGGGAAGCCGACAGATTTTGACGGAACCCTACGAGCCCCTCTGGAACCCTACAGAATACTCCAGGACCCGACAGCACTCTACAAGACCCTTAGCAACACAACGGAACCTCACTAAAACCTTATGGGCTCCTACAGAACACTGCAGGTGCCTACGGAACCCTACAGACCCCTACGGAATACTACCAGCCACTACGGAAACCTATGGCCCCTACGGAACTCT
This sequence comes from Numenius arquata, assembly GCF_964106895.1. NCBI lineage: Eukaryota > Metazoa > Chordata > Aves > Charadriiformes > Scolopacidae > Numenius > Numenius arquata. The sequence goes on from NW_027415726.1 coordinate 24,030, forward strand.
ACGGAACCTGACAGAAACACTGTGGGCCCCTACAGGCCCTTGCGGGCACTTGCAGAACTCTGCAGGAACCCACGGAACTTTATGGAACCCTACCAGCCCCTACGGAAGCCTAAAGACCCTTGCAGGCAGTTACGGAACGGTACAGGGCCCTACGGAACTTTACCAGCCACTACGGAACTCTACGGGCCCCTACGGAACCCTGCAGAACCCTCCGGAACCTTACAGAATCCCACGGACTCCTACAGACTCCTGCGGGCACTTACTCAACCCTAGAGGCCCCTACGGAAATCTACGGGACTCTACGGGCCCCTAGGGAAGCCGACAGATTTTGACGGAACCCTACGAGCCCCTCTGGAACCCTACAGAATACTCCAGGACACGACAGCACTCTACAAGACCCTTAGCAACACAACGGAACCTCACTAAAACCCTATGGGCTCCTACAGAACACTGCAGGTGCCTACGGAACCCTACAGACCCCTACGGAACCCTACAGACACCTGCGGGCACTTACAGAACCCTGCAGGCCCCTACGGAACCCTACAGGTCCATACAGAACCCCACAGGGCCCTACGGAACTTTACCAGCCACTACGGAACTCTACGGGCCCCTACGGAACCCTGCAGAACCCTCCAGAACCTTACAGAATCCCACGGATTCCTACAGACGTCTGCGGGCACTTACACAACCCTAGAGGCCCCTACGGAACACTGCCAGCCCCTACGGAAGGAACCCTACGGGCCCCTACAGAACACTACTGGCTCCTGCGGTACTCTACAGGCCTCTAGGGAACCTACGAAGCTCTACGGAGCCCTGTGGATCCTTACGGAACAGTACGGGCCCCTTCAGACCTCTGCGGGCGCTTATGGAAACCTACAGGACCCTACGGAACTGTACGAGACTCTACAGGCCCCTAGGGAACACCACAGGCCCCTACGGAACCGTACGAGACTCTACAGGCCCCTAGGGAACACCACAGGCCCCTACGGAACCCTACACAACCCTCCGGAAACATATGGCACCCTACAAGCTCCTACCAACCCCTGCGGGCACTTACACAACCCTACAGGCCCCTACGGAAATCTACGGGACTCTACGGGCCCCTAGGGAACCCTACAGATTTTGACGGAACCCTACAAGCCCCTCTGGAACCCTGCAGAATACTCCAGGACCCGACAGCACTCTACAAGACCCTTAGCAACACAACGGAACCTCACTAAAACCCTATGGGCTCCTACAGAACACTGCAGGTGCCTACGGAACCCTACAGACCCCTACGGAACCCTACAGACACCTGCGGGCACTTACAGAACCCTGCAGGCCCCTACGGAACCCTACAGGTCCATACAGCATCCCACAGGGCCCTACGGAACTTTACCAGCCACTACAGAACTCTACGGGCCCCTACGGAACCCTGCAGAACCCTCCAGAACCTTACAGAATCCCACGGATTCCTACAGACGTCTGCGGGCACTTACACAACCCTAGAGGCCCCTACGGAACACTGCCAGCCCCTACGGAAGGAACCCTACGGGCCCCTACAGAACACTACTGGCTCCTGCGGTACTCTACAGGCCTCTAGGGAACCTACGAAGCTCTACGGAGCCCTGTGGATCCTTACGGAACAGTACGGGCCCCTTCAAACCTCTGCGGGCGCTTATGGAAACCTACAGGCCCCTACGGAACTGTACGAGACTCTACAGGCCCCTAGGGAACACCACAGGCCCCTACGGAACCGTACGAGACTCTACAGGCCCCTAGGGAACACCACCGGCCCCTACGGAACCCTACACAAGCCTCCGGAAACATATGGCACCCTACAAGCTCCTACCATCCCCTGCGGGCACTTACAAAACCCTACAGGGCCCTACGGAACTGTACGAGACTCTACAGGCCCCTAGGGAACACCACAGGCCCCTACGGAACCCTACACAACCCTCCGGAAACATATGGCACCCTACAAGCTCCTACCATCCCCTGCGGGCACTTACACAACCCTACAGGGCCCTACGGAAATCTACGGGACTCTACGGGCCCCTAGGGAAGCCTACAGATTTTGATGGAACCCTACAAGCCCCTCTGGAACCCTACAGAATACTCCAGGACCCGACAGCACTCTACAAGACCCTTAGCAACACAACGGAACCTCACTAAAACCTTATGGGCTCCTACAGAACACTGCAGGTGCCTACGGAACCCTACAGACCCCTACGGAATACTACCAGCCACTACGGAAACCTATGGCCCCTACGGAACTCTACGGAACCTGACAGAAACACTGTGGGCCCCTACAGGCCCTTGCGGGCACTTGCAGAACTCTGCAGGAACCCACGGAACTTTATGGAACCCTACCAGCCCCTACGGAAGCCTAAAGACCCTTGCAGGCAGTTACGGAACGGTACAGGGCCCTACGGAACTTTACCAGCCACTACGGAACTCTACGGGCCCCTACGGAACCCTGCAGAACCCTCCGGAACCTTACAGAATCCCACGGACTCCTACAGACTCCTACGGGCACTTACTCAACCCTAGAGGCCCCTACGGAAATCTACGGGACTCTACGGGCCCCTAGGGAAGCCTACAGATTTTGACGGAACCCTACGAGCCCCTCTGGAACCCTACAGAATACTCCAGGACCCGACAGCACTCTACAAGACCCTTAGCAACACAACGGAACCTCACTAAAACCTTATGGGCTCCTACAGAACACTGCAGGTGCCTACGGAACCCTACAGACCCCTACGGAATACTACCAGCCACTACGGAAACCTATGGCCCCTACGGAACTCTACGGAACCTGACAGAAACACTGTGGGCCCCTACAGGCCCTTGCGGGCACTTGCAGAACTCTGCAGGAACCCACGGAACTTTATGGAACCCTACCAGCCCCTACGGAAGCCTAAAGACCCTTGCAGGCAGTTACGGAACGGTACAGGGCCCTACGGAACTTTACCAGCCACTACGGAACTCTACGGGCCCCTACGGAACCCTGCAGAACCCTCCGGAACCTTACAGAATCCCACGGACTCCTACAGACTCCTGCGGGCACTTACTCAACCCTAGAGGCCCCTACGGAAATCTACGGGACTCTACGGGCCCCTAGGGAAGCCTACAGATTTTGACGGAACCCTACGAGCCCCTCTGGAACCCTACAGAATACTCCAGGACACGACAGCACTCTACAAGACCCTTAGCAACACAACGGAACCTCACTAAAACCCTATGGGCTCCTACAGAACACTGCAGGTGCCTACGGAACCCTACAGACCCCTACGGAACCCTACAGACACCTGCGGGCACTTACAGAACCCTGCAGGCCCCTACGGAACCCTACAGGTCCATACAGAACCCCACAGGGCCCTACGGAACTTTACCAGCCACTACGGAACTCTACGGGCCCCTACGGAACCCTGCAGAACCCTCCAGAACCTTACAGAATCCCACGGATTCCTACAGACGTCTGCGGGCACTTACACAACCCTAGAGGCCCCTACGGAACACTGCCAGCCCCTACGGAAGGAACCCTACGGGCCCCTACAGAACACTACTGGCTCCTGCGGTACTCTACAGGCCTCTAGGGAACCTACGAAGCTCTACGGAGCCCTGTGGATCCTTACGGAACAGTACGGGCCCCTTCAGACCTCTGCGGGCGCTTATGGAAACCTACAGGACCCTACGGAACTGTACGAGACTCTACAGGCCCCTAGGGAACACCACAGGCCCCTACGGAACCGTACGAGACTCTACAGGCCCCTAGGGAACACCACAGGCCCCTACGGAACCCTACACAACCCTCCGGAAACATATGGCACCCTACAAGCTCCTACCAACCCCTGCGGGCACTTACACAACCCTACAGGCCCCTACGGAAATCTACGGGACTCTACGGGCCCCTAGGGAACCCTACAGATTTTGATGGAACCCTACAAGCCCCTCTGGAACCCTGCAGAATACTCCAGGACCCGACAGCACTCTACAAGACCCTTAGCAACACAACGGAACCTCACTAAAACCCTATGGGCTCCTACAGAACACTGCAGGTGCCTACGGAACCCTACAGACCCCTAAGGAACCCTACAGACACCTGCGGGCACTTACAGAACCCTGCAGGCCCCTACGGAACCCTACAGGTCCATACAGCATCCCACAGGGCCCTACGGAACTTTGCCAGCCACTACAGAACTCTACGGGCCCCTACGGAACCCTGCAGAACCCTCCAGAACCTTACAGAATCCCACGGATTCCTACAGACGTCTGCGGGCACTTACACAACCCTAGAGGCCCCTACGGAACACTGCCAGCCCCTACGGAAGGAACCCTACGGGCCCCTACAGAACACTACTGGCTCCTGCGGTACTCTACAGGCCTCAAGGGAACCTACGAAGCTCTACGGAGCCCTGTGGATCCTTACGGAACAGTACAGGCCCCTTCAAACCTCTGCGGGCGCTTATGGAAACCTACAGGCCCCTACAGAACTGTACGAGACTCTACAGGCCCCTAGGGAACACCACAGGCCCCTACGGAACCGTACGAGACTCTACAGGCCCCTAGGGAACACCACCGGCCCCTACGGAACCCTACACAACCCTCCGGAAACATATGGCACCCTACAAGCTCCTACCATCCCCTGCGGGCACTTACACAACCCTACAGGGCCCTACGGAAATCTACGGGACTCTACGGGCCCCTAGGGAAGCCTACAGATTTTGATGGAACCCTACAAGCCCCTCTGGAACCCTACAGAATACTCCAGGACCCGACAGCACTCTACAAGACCCTTAGCAACACAACGGAACCTCACTAAAACCTTATGGGCTCCTACAGAACACTGCAGGTGCCTACGGAACCCTACAGACCCCTACGGAATACTACCAGCCACTACGGAAACCTATGGCCCCTACGGAACTCTACGGAACCTGACAGAAACACTGTGGGCCCCTACAGGCCCTTGCGGGCACTTGCAGAACTCTGCAGGAACCCACGGAACTTTATGGAACCCTACCAGCCCCTACGGAAGCCTAAAGACCCTTGCAGGCAGTTACGGAACGGTACAGGGCCCTACGGAACTTTACCAGCCACTACGGAACTCTACGGGCCCCTACGGAACCCTGCAGAACGCTCCGGAACCTTACAGAATCCCACGGACTCCTACAGACTCCTGCGGGCACTTACTCAACCCTAGAGGCCCCTACGGAAATCTACGGGACTCTACGGGCCCCTAGGGAAGCCTACAGATTTTGACGGAACCCTACGAGCCCCTCTGGAACCCTACAGAATACTCCAGGACCCGACAGCACTCTACAAGACCCTTAGCAACACAACGGAACCTCACTAAAACCCTATGGGCTCCTACAGAACACTGCAGGTGCCTACGGAACCCTACAGACCCCTACGGAACCCTACAGACACCTGCGGGCACTTACAGAACCCTGCAGGCCCCTACGGAACCCTACAGGTCCATACAGAACCCCACAGGGCCCTACGGAACTTTACCAGCCACTACGGAACTCTACGGGCCCCTACGGAACCCTGCAGAACCCTCCAGAACCTTACAGAATCCCACGGATTCCTACAGACGTCTGCGGGCACTTACACAACCCTAGAGGCCCCTACGGAACACTGCCAGCCCCTACGGGAGGAACCCTACGGGCCCCTACAGAACACTACTGGCTCCTGCGGTACTCTACAGGCCTCTAGGGAACCTACGAAGCTCTACGGAGCCCTGTGGATCCTTACGGAACAGTACGGGCCCCTTCAAACCTCTGCGGGCGCTTATGGAAACCTACAGGCCCCTACGGAACTGTACGAGACTCTACAGGCCCCTAGGGAACACCACAGGCCCCTACGGAACCGTACGAGACTCTACAGGCCCCTAGGGAACACCACCGGCCCCTACGGAACCCTACACAACCCTCCGGAAACATATGGCACCCTAAAAGCTCCTACCATCCCCTGCGGGCACTTACAAAACCCTACAGGGCCCTACGGAACTGTACGAGACTCTACAGGCCCCTAGGGAACACCACAGGCCCCTACGGAACCGTACGAGACTCTACAGGCCCCTAGGGAACACCACCGGCCCCTACGGAACCCTACACAACCCTCCGGAAACATATGGCACCCTACAAGCTCCTACCATCCCCTGCGGGCACTTACACAACCCTACAGGGCCCTACGGAAATCTACGGGACTCTACGGGCCCCTAGGGAAGCCTACAGATTTTGATGGAACCCTACAAGCCCCTCTGGAACCCTACAGAATACTCCAGGACCCGACAGCACTCTACAAGACCCTTAGCAACACAACGGAACCTCACTAAAACCTTATGGGCTCCTACAGAACACTGCAGGTGCCTACGGAACCCTACAGACCCCTACGGAATACTACCAGCCACTACGGAAACCTATGGCCCCTACGGAACTCTACGGAACCTGACAGAAACACTGTGGGCCCCTACAGGCCCTTGCGGGCACTTGCAGAACTCTGCAGGAACCCACGGAACTTTATGGAACCCTACCAGCCCCTACGGAAGCCTAAAGACCCTTGCAGGCAGTTACGGAACGGTACAGGGCCCTACGGAACTTTACCAGCCACTACGGAACTCTACGGGCCCCTACGGAACCCTGCAGAACCCTCCGGAACCTTACAGAATCCCACGGACTCCTACAGACTCCTACGGGCACTTACTCAACCCTAGAGGCCCCTACGGAAATCTACGGGACTCTACGGGCCCCTAGGGAAGCCTACAGATTTTGACGGAACCCTACGAGCCCCTCTGGAACCCTACAGAATACTCCAGGACCCGACAGCACTCTACAAGACCCTTAGCAACACAACAGAACCTCACTAAAACCTTATGGGCTCCTACAGAACACTGCAGGTGCCTACGGAACCCTACAGACCCCTACGGAATACTACCAGCCACTACGGAAACCTATGGCCCCTACGGACTCTACGGAACCTGACAGAAACACTGTGTGCCCCTACAGGCCCTTGCGGGCACTTGCAGACCTCTGCAGGAACCCACGGAACTTTATGGAACCCTACCAGCCCCTACGGAAGCCTAAAGACCCTTGCAGGCAGTTACGGAACGGTACAGGGCCCTACGGAACTTTACCAGCCACTACGGAACTCTACGGGCCCCTACGGAACCCTGCAGAACGCTCCGGAACCTTACAGAATCCCACGGACTCCTACAGACTCCTGCGGGCACTTACTCAACCCTAGAGGCCCCTACGGAAATCTACGGGACTCTACGGGCCCCTAGGGAAGCCTACAGATTTTGACGGAACCCTACAAGCCCCTCTGGAACCCTACAGAATACTCCAGGACCCGACAGCACTCTACAAGACCCTTAGCAACACAACGGAACCTCACTAAAACCCTATGGGCTCCTACAGAACACTGCAGGTGCCTACGGAACCCTACAGACCCCTACGGAACCCTACAGACACCTGCGGGCACTTACAGAACCCTGCAGGCCCCTATGGAACCCTACAGGTCCATACAGCATCCCACAGGGCCCTACGGAACTTTACCAGCCACTACAGAACTCTACGGGCCCCTACGGAACCCTGCAGAACCCTCCAGAACCTTACAGAATCCCACGGATTCCTACAGACGTCTGCGGGCACTTACACAACCCTAGAGGCCCCTACGGAACACTGCCAGCCCCTACGGAAGGAACCCTACGGGCCCCTACAGAACACTACTGGCTCCTGCGGTACTCTACAGGCCTCAAGGGAACCTACGAAGCTCTACGGAGCCCTGTGGATCCTTACGGAACAGTACGGGCCCCTTCAAACCTCTGCGGGCGCTTATGGAAACCTACAGGCCCCTACAGAACTGTACGAGACTCTACAGGCCCCTAGGGAACACCACAGGCCCCTACGGAACCGTACGAGACTCTACAGGCCCCTAGGGAACACCACCAGCCCCTACGGAACCCTACACAACCCTCCGGAAACATATGGCACCCTACAAGCTCCTACCATCCCCTGCGGGCACTTACACAACCCTACAGGGCCCTACGGAAATCTACGGGACTCTACGGGCCCCTAGGGAACCCTACAGATTTTGATGGAACCCTACAAGCCCCTCTGGAACCCTACAGAATACTCCAGGACCCGACAGCACTCTACAAGACCCTTAGCAACACAACGGAACCTCACTAAAACCTTATGGGCTCCTACAGAACACTGCAGGTGCCTACGGAACCCTACAGACCCCTACGGAATACTACCAGCCACTACGGAAACCTATGGCCCCTACGGAACTCTACGGAACCTGACAGAAACACTGTGGGCCCCTACAGGCCCTTGCGGGCACTTGCAGACCTCTGCAGGAACCCACGGAACTTTATGGAACCCTACCAGCCCCTACGGAAGCCTAAAGACCCTTGCAGGCAGTTACGGAACGGTACAGGGCCCTACGGAACTTTACCAGCCACTACGGAACTCTACGGGCCCCTACGGAACCCTGCAGAACGCTCCGGAACCTTACAGAATCCCACGGACTCCTACAGACTCCTGCGGGCACTTACTCAACCCTAGAGGCCCCTACGGAAATCTACGGGACTCTACGGGCCCCTAGGGAAGCCTACAGATTTTGACGGAACCCTACGAGCCCCTCTGGAACCCTACAGAATACTCCAGGACCCGACAGCACTCTACAAGACCCTTAGCAACACAACGGAACCTCACTAAAACCCTATGGGCTCCTACAGAACACTGCAGGTGCCTACGGAACCCTACAGACCCCTACGGAACCCTACAGACACCTGCGGGCACTTACAGAACCCTGCAGGCCCCTACGGAACCCTACAGGTCCATACAGAACCCCACAGGGCCCTATGGAACTTTACCAGCCACTACGGAACTCTACGGGCCCCTACGGAACCCTGCAGAACCCTCCAGAACCTTACAGAATCCCACGGATTCCTACAGACGTCTGCGGGCACTTACACAACCCTAGAGGCCCCTACGGAACACTGCCAGCCCCTACGGGAGGAACCCTACGGGCCCCTACAGAACACTACTGGCTCCTGTGGTACTCTACAGGCCTCTAGGGAACCTACGAAGCTCTACGGAGCCCTGTGGATCCTTACGGAACAGTACGGGCCCCTTCAAACCTCTGCGGGCGCTTATGGAAACCTACAGGCCCCTACGGAACTGTACGAGACTCTACAGGCCCCTAGGGAACACCACAGGCCCCTACGGAACCGTACGAGACTCTACAGGCCCCTAGGGAACACCACCGGCCCCTACGGAACCCTACACAACCCTCCGGAAACATATGGCACCCTAAAAGCTCCTACCATCCCCTGCGGGCACTTACAAAACCCTACAGGGCCCTACGGAACTGTACGAGACTCTACAGGCCCCTAGGGAACACCACAGGCCCCTACGGAACCGTACGAGACTCTACAGGCCCCTAGGGAACACCACCGGCCCCTACGGAACCCTACACAACCCTCCGGAAACATATGGCACCCTACAAGCTCCTACCATCCCCTGCGGGCACTTACACAACCCTACAGGGCCCTACGGAAATCTACGGGACTCTACGGGCCCCTAGGGAAGCCTACAGATTTTGATGGAACCCTACAAGCCCCTCTGGAACCCTACAGAATACTCCAGGACCCGACAGCACTCTACAAGACCCTTAGCAACACAACGGAACCTCACTAAAACCTTATGGGCTCCTACAGAACACTGCAGGTGCCTACGGAACCCTACAGACCCCTACGGAATACTACCAGCCACTACGGAAACCTATGGCCCCTACGGAACTCTACGGAACCTGACAGAAACACTGTGGGCCCCTACAGGCCCTTGCGGGCACTTGCAGAACTCTGCAGGAACCCACGGAACTTTATGGAACCCTACCAGCCCCTACGGAAGCCTAAAGACCCTTGCAGGCAGTTACGGAAGGGTACAGGGCCCTACGGAACTTTACCAGCCACTACGGAACTCTACGGGCCCCTACGGAACCCTGCAGAACCCTCCGGAACCTTACAGAATCCCACGGACTCCTACAGACTCCTACGGGCACTTACTCAACCCTAGAGGCCCCTACGGAAATCTACGGGACTCTACGGGCCCCTAGGGAAGCCTACAGATTTTGACGGAACCCTACGAGCCCCTCTGGAACCCTACAGAATACTCCAGGACCCGACAGCACTCTACAAGACCCTTAGCAACACAACAGAACCTCACTAAAACCTTATGGGCTCCTACAGAACACTGCAGGTGCCTACGGAACCCTACAGACCCCTACGGAATACTACCAGCCACTACGGAAACCTATGGCCCCTACGGAACTCTACGGAACCTGACAGAAACACTGTGTGCCCCTACAGGCCCTTGCGGGCACTTGCAGACCTCTGCAGGAACCCACGGAACTTTATGGAACCCTACCAGCCCCTACGGAAGCCTAAAGACCCTTGCAGGCAGTTACGGAACGGTACAGGGCCCTACGGAACTTTACCAGCCACTACGGAACTCTACGGGCCCCTACGGAACCCTGCAGAACCCTCCGGAACCTTACAGAATCCCACGGACTCCTACAGACTCCTGCGGGCACTTACTCAACCCTAGAGGCCCCTACGGAAATCTACGGGACTCTACGGGCCCCTAGGGAAGCCTACAGATTTTGACGGAACCCTACGAGCCCCTCTGGAACCCTACAGAATACTCCAGGACACGACAGCACTCTACAAGACCCTTAGCAACACAACGGAACCTCACTAAAACCCTATGGGCTCCTACAGAACACTGCAGGTGCCTACGGAACCCTACAGACCCCTACGGAACCCTACAGACACCTGCGGGCACTTACAGAACCCTGCAGGCCCCTACGGAACCCTACAGGTCCATACAGAACCCCACAGGGCCCTACGGAACTTTACCAGCCACTACGGAACTCTACGGGCCCCTACGGAACCCTGCAGAACCCTCCAGAACCTTACAGAATCCCACGGATTCCTACAGACGTCTGCGGGCACTTACACAACCCTAGAGGCCCCTACGGAACACTGCCAGCCCCTACGGAAGGAACCCTACGGGCCCCTACAGAACACTACTGGCTCCTGCGGTACTCTACAGGCCTCAAGGGAACCTACGAAGCTCTACGGAGCCCTGTGGATCCTTACGGAACAGTACGGGCCCCTTCAAACCTCTGCGGGCGCTTATGGAAACCTACAGGCCCCTACGGAACTGTACGAGACTCTACAGGCCCCTAGGGAACACCACAGGCCCCTACGGAACCGTACGAGACTCTACAGGCCCCTAGGGAACACCACCGGCCCCTACGGAACCCTACACAACCCTCCGGAAACATATGGCACCCTACAAGCTCCTACCATCCCCTGCGGGCACTTACACAACCCTACAGGGCCCTACGGAAATCTACGGGACTCTACGGGCCCCTAGGGAAGCCTACAGATTTTGATGGAACCCTACAAGCCCCTCTGGAACCCTACAGAATACTCCAGGACCCGACAGCACTCTACAAGACCCTTAGCAACACAACGGAACCTCACTAAAACCTTATGGGCTCCTACAGAACACTGCAGGTGCCTACGGAACCCTACAGACCCCTACGGAATACTACCAGCCACTACGGAAACCTATGGCCCCTACGGAACTCTACGGAACCTGACAGGAACACTGTGGGCCCCTACAGGCCCTTGCGGGCACTTGCAGAACTCTGCAGGAACCCACGGAACTTTATGGAACCCTACCAGCCCCTACGGAAGCCTAAAGACCCTTGCAGGCAGTTACGGAACGGTACAGGGCCCTACGGAACTTTACCAGCCACTACGGAACTCTACGGGCCCCTACGGAACCCTGCAGAACGCTCCGGAACCTTACAGAATCCCACGGACTCCTACAGACTCCTGCGGGCACTTACTCAACCCTAGAGGCCCCTACGGAAATCTACGGGACTCTACGGGCCCCTAGGGAAGCCTACAGATTTTGACGGAACCCTACGAGCCCCTCTGGAACCCTACAGAATACTCCAGGACCCGACAGCACTCTACAAGACCCTTAGCAACACAACGGAACCTCACTAAAACCCTATGGGCTCCTACAGAACACTGCAGGTGCCTACGGAACCCTACAGACCCCTACGGAACCCTACAGACACCTGCGGGCACTTACAGAACCCTGCAGGCCCCTACGGAACCCTACAGGTCCATACAGAACCCCACAGGGCCCTACGGAACTTTACCAGCCACTACGGAACTCTACGGGCCCCTACGGAACCCTGCAGAACCCTCCAGAACCTTACAGAATCCCACGGATTCCTACAGACGTCTGCGGGCACTTACACAACCCTAGAGGCCCCTACGGAACACTGCCAGCCCCTACGGGAGGAACCCTACGGGCCCCTACAGAACACTACTGGCTCCTGTGGTACTCTACAGGCCTCTAGGGAACCTACGAAGCTCTACGGAGCCCTGTGGATCCTTACGGAACAGTACGGGCCCCTTCAAACCTCTGCGGGCGCTTATGGAAACCTACAGGCCCCTACGGAACTGTACGAGACTCTACAGGCCCCTAGGGAACACCACAGGCCCCTACGGAACCGTACGAGACTCTACAGGCCCCTAGGGAACACCACCGGCCCCTACGGAACCCTACACAACCCTCCGGAAACATATGGCACCCTACAAGCTCCTACCATCCCCTGCGGGCACTTACAAAACCCTACAGGGCCCTACGGAACTGTACGAGACTCTACAGGCCCCTAGGGAACACCACAGGCCCCTACGGAACCGTACGAGACTCTACAGGCCCCTAGGGAACACCACCGGCCCCTACGGAACCCTACACAACCCTCCGGAAACATATGGCACCCTACAAGCTCCTACCATCCCCTGCGGGCACTTACACAACCCTACAGGGCCCTACGGAAATCTACGGGACTCTACGGGCCCCTAGGGAAGCCTACAGATTTTGATGGAACCCTACAAGCCCCTCTGGAACCCTACAGAATACTCCAGGACCCGACAGCACTCTACAAGACCCTTAGCAACACAACGGAACCTCACTAAAACCTTATGGGCTCCTACAGAACACTGCAGGTGCCTACGGAACCCTACAGACCCCTACGGAATACTACCAGCCACTACGGAAACCTATGGCCCCTACGGAACTCTACGGAACCTGACAGAAACACTGTGGGCCCCTACAGGCCCTTGCGGGCACTTGCAGAACTCTGCAGGAACCCACGGAACTTTATGGAACCCTACCAGCCCCTACGGAAGCCTAAAGACCCTTGCAGGCAGTTACGGAACGGTACAGGGCCCTACGGAACTTTACCAGCCACTACGGAACTCTACGGGCCCCTACGGAACCCTGCAGAACCCTCCGGAACCTTACAGAATCCCACGGACTCCTACAGACTCCTACGGGCACTTACTCAACCCTAGAGGCCCCTACGGAAATCTACGGGACTCTACGGGCCCCTAGGGAAGCCTACAGATTTTGACGGAACCCTACGAGCCCCTCTGGAACCCTACAGAATACTCCAGGACCCGACAGCACTCTACAAGACCCTTAGCAACACAACAGAACCTCACTAAAACCTTATGGGCTCCTACAGAACACTGCAGGTGCCTACGGAACCCTACAGACCCCTACGGAATACTACCAGCCACTACGGAAACCTATGGCCCCTACGGAACTCTACGGAACCTGACAGAAACACTGTGTGCCCCTACAGGCCCTTGCGGGCACTTGCAGACCTCTGCAGGAACCCACGGAACTTTATGGAACCCTACCAGCCCCTACGGAAGCCTAAAGACCCTTGCAGGCAGTTACGGAACGGTACAGGGCCCTACGGAACTTTACCAGCCACTACGGAACTCTACGGGCCCCTACGGAACCCTGCAGAACGCTCCGGAACCTTACAGAATCCCACGGACTCCTACAGACTCCTGCGGGCACTTACTCAACCCTAGAGGCCCCTACGGAAATCTACGGGACTCTACGGGCCCCTAGGGAAGCCTACAGATTTTGACGGAACCCTACAAGCCCCTCTGGAACCCTACAGAATACTCCAGGACCCGACAGCACTCTACAAGACCCTTAGCAACACAACGGAACCTCACTAAAACCCTATGGGCTCCTACAGAACACTGCAGGTGCCTACGGAACCCTACAGACCCCTACGGAACCCTACAGACACCTGCGGGCACTTACAGAACCCTGCAGGCCCCTATGGAACCCTACAGGTCCATACAGCATCCCACAGGGCCCTACGGAACTTTACCAGCCACTACAGAACTCTACGGGCCCCTACGGAACCCTGCAGAACCCTCCAGAACCTTACAGAATCCCACGGATTCCTACAGACGTCTGCGGGCACTTACACAACCCTAGAGGCCCCTACGGAACACTGCCAGCCCCTACGGAAGGAACCCTACGGGCCCCTACAGAACACTACTGGCTCCTGCGGTACTCTACAGGCCTCAAGGGAACCTACGAAGCTCTACGGAGCCCTGTGGATCCTTACGGAAC
>NW_027415727.1:0-28561 GCF_964106895.1 Numenius arquata
GGTAGGGGGGTCCGGCCGCATGCGCAGTGGACGGGGGGGGGGGGGCGCTGCGCTCGCCGCTGCCGCCCGTGCCAGCAGAAACCGGCGCTGCAGCTCGGCGGATGCGGGGGGGGAAGGCGGAGCCCTGGGAGGTTCCATTTTCCCCAAATTGGGGAAAATTATTCAATTTGGGGTTTTTTTCGGTGCTTTTCCGCAACGGAAAAGACTTCAGGGTTTTGTTAGGGTTTTTCTTGCCCTTCCCCGCCGCCGGGGACGGCGCCCATGCGGGGGCTGACGCTGCAGAACCGTAAATTGAACCCCCAAATTGAACCCCGAACATGAATAACATTTTCCCTAATTTGGGGAAAAGGGAACCTTCCCCGGTCCCGCCTCCCCCCGCTCCCCGAGCCGCACCGCCGGTTTCTGCTGGCACGGGCGGCAGCGGCGGCGAGCGCAGCGCCCCACTTTCTACTGGGCATGCGCGTCCCCCCCCCCCCCCCCCCGCCCTGTACCTGCGTACCTGCAGTACCGCTTTTTGTCCACGAGGGGGCAGTAGCGAGCACGGCGCCGCCCTCACTACTGCGCATGCGCCACCGGGCGGGGCGTCCTCACCATGGCAACCGCCATTGACGTCCCACTCCGGCCAATCGGAGCGCGGCAGGCGATCCGACCAATCGGAGCGCGGCGGTCGCGTTGTGATTGGCTCGTCCTCCTGTCAATCCGCCCGGGGGGCGGTTGCCATGGTGAGGAAGCCCCGCCCGGTCGCGCATGCGCAGTAGTAAGGACGGCGCCGCCCTCACTACTGCGCATGCGCCACCGGGCGGGGCGTCCTCACCATGGCAACCGGCCCCTGGCGGATTGACAGGAGGACGAGCCAATCACAGCGCGACCGCCGCGCTCCGATTGGTCGGATCGCCTGCCGCGCTCCGATTGGCCGGGGTGGGAGGCGCTGAAGATTGACGGCGCGACCGACCAATGGGACGGGCTCCCCGAGGACGGAAGCCGCTTCCGGCGCCGTGACCAATGGGCGCGCCGCATGGGCGGGCCGAGCCGCTCCGGAAGCGGAGGGGGCCGGGGGAAAATGGCGGCGCGCGCAGAAGCGGCTGCGGCGCGGCGCGGCGCGGACCGCACCGCACCGGACCGGCGCGGGCGGAAAGCACCGGGCAGCCGGACAGCGTCGCGGTGCCGCTGGACAGCGTCGCGGTGCCGCTGGACAGCGTCGCGGTGCCGCTGGACAGCGTCGCGAGGCAGCTGGACAGCGTCGAGGCCAGCGGGGGGGCGCGGGGAAGGCGGCCGGGGTCCCGAGGCGGCTCCGAGGGGAGACGGCGTTGCGGGGGGGCGGGCTGAGGCGTCTGGGGAGGTGCTCGCGGCTCCTGGGGCTGGCAAACGGGCTCGCGTGGCTGGTGTTGGGGCTTCAGCCGGAGAGGGAGTCGTGTGGCTTTGGGCTGAGGGGCGGGGGTGGAGTCCGGCGTTTTGGGGACTTGAGCAGAGGCTCAGCGGCTGGGTTTTGGGGCTCGGAAGGGGGCAGTAAGTGATGCGGTTTGGGGGCGGAGAGCAGAAGCCGTTTTGGCTGGTTCTGCACGGGGGGTGGGCAGGAGGGCGTTGGGGGCTGCGGGGGAAAGCAGGGGCTGGGCGGGCTGCGGGGTGCTCAAACAGCAGGTGAGGTTTTCAAATCTGCAACTTGTAACTGTTGCAGCTTTGTTCTGGCTTC
The DNA here is from genome assembly GCF_964106895.1 of Numenius arquata. NCBI lineage: Eukaryota > Metazoa > Chordata > Aves > Charadriiformes > Scolopacidae > Numenius > Numenius arquata. The sequence continues at coordinate 1,691 of NW_027415727.1, forward strand.
CTCCATTTTTGCAAAAGCTTCTGTTGCTAGACAGAGCATTCCTCTGTGTATCAGCTACTTGAGCTAGTTTATTTCAATGCGTCTGATCAGGTTTGTCTGTTCAGCAAAGTGGCATTTAAAGGTGACGTTTCACCGGATGCCAGCGGCTGTGCCTTATTTCCAGTATAAAGATGTATTCCCCAAATATCAGAGTGGGATATAACAACTGCAGCTGGTCAAAAGTAACACTGAAATGCAAAATTTAGAATTTCTTTTTTCCCATTGGCTCCTCCTCAGTATGAACACAAAGTTAATTTCTATTCTTAATTCCTATTTATGCTACATATATGAAGGATGAACGCGAGGAAAGGAGACCATAAAATACTGGCCTATTGCTATTTGTATGCTGTGCTTTGAACAGAAGAGACAAAACTGTCCTTTTTGTGAAATAATACTGGCTGTATCAGTGCCGTCCTCGTGTTTTTATTCAAAAATGTGAGATTTGTTGCCCCGAATGGTGAGAGTAGTTTTTGTTAATGGAAGTCGCAAGAGGTTCTGCCACCTTAAAAACCATAGAATCATAGAATGGTTAGAGTTGGAAGGGACCTTCAAGATCATGGTGTTGCAGCCCCCCTGCCTTGGGCAGGGACGCCTCCACTAGAGCGGGTTGCTCAAAGCCCCGTCCAGCCTGGCCTTAAACACTTCCAGGGATGGGGCATCCACAGCTTCCCCGGGCAACCTGTTCCAGTGCCTCACCACCCTCACGGTAAAGAATTTCCTCCTAACATCTAGTCTGAATCTCCCCTCTTCCGATTTAAAACCGTTACCCCTTGTCCTGTCGCTACCTTTCCCGACAGAGAGTCCCTCTCCGGCTCTCCCGTAGGCTCCCTTCAGATATTGGAAGGCTGCTCTGAGGTCTCCCCGGAGCCTTCTCTTCTCCAGGCTGAACAACCCCAGCTCTCTCAGTCTCTCTTCACAGGGGAGGTGCTCCGTCCCTCCGATGGTTTTCGTGGCCCTCCGCTGGGCCCCTTCCAACAGGTCCACGTCCTTCCCGTGTCGAGGACTCCAAAGCTGGACACCGTACGCCAGGTGGGGTCTCGCGCGCGCAGAGTAGAGGGGGGTAGAATCGCCTCCCGTGACCCGCTGGCCACGCTTCTCTTGATGCAGCCCAGGGTGGGGTTGGCTTTCTGGGCTGCCAGCGCGCGTTGCCGGCTCGTACTGACATGTAATAATGCTACTGACGTACCGTTAGCAGCCTCGTGTTAAAAGAAGCGAGAAGCTGTAATATCCTTAATTTAGACAGTTTTTACGTGAAATGGTGCATCCTCACTGTTTCGTCACTTTCAGGAGCGAGCAATTGACCGAGAGCAGGAGAGAGACCTTTTCCAGCAAGAGATAGGGAAGCCGGAACAACAGCTTAAGGTTCCACAAAGGATTCGGCCTGTCAGCGAGCATCAAACCGGAGAGGTAACGCGCGCTATTGCTTGTACTCAAGGGATCTAAATGGTACGCTGACAGCCGTTCGGATACCCTAGGGAAGCTGTTTTATGGTGTCCCTAACCTGCATCCGTTCGCAAGGCAGGAAAGGAAATCCCCCGAGATGAAAGGCTACGGTGTCGGGGGAACGTGGGGAAAGTGTGTTCTGGGTGTTTTTTGAGTCGGTCGGTTGGATGTTTTTAGTAGCAGACACACAGAAGCCTCGTAACTTTCAAAAAGACTCCCTCGCGTAACTTAATTTAGAAAATGGGGTTTTCAAAAGCCCGTGGAAACATTCAGGACTCCTGTAGCGATTCCCCCTGCTCTTGCGTCCTTTTGTGACATCCTGTTGGTAGCACGGGTACGGGCACCGCAGGAACGCAGTGACCAAGGGGTCACAGCCGAGACGTAGCGGCGCTCTCTGCGTGCGCCTCCCCGGGAGACGTCTGTCTCCCCTGAAACAATCTGGTGACCGCAGAAGGGCAGCTCGAGGAAGTCACAGCAACCTCTTAGGCCCAGCAAAAGCCAGAAAAGCGACAGCGGTGCAAACGCTGTGTGTTGTGAAGCTTTTTGCCTGTCTTGTTTGGTGACCTTTGGGTCAATTGAACTGCATTTTATTTTTTGGTGGGTTTTCTCCTGTCTTGCTTTTAGAGCAAGGCTGATATTTTTGCGTGATTCTCTCGCCCGATTTTCAGTCTTCAGCTTCTTCTCAGGTGGCACTGCGATTTTCAAAGAAAAGCTCTTCCTTTCGGTTCAGTTCAGTTGCTGTCGTTCGGTTCTTAAATGGTAGCAACGTTTAGTATTCTATATTAGATAGTTTATGACCACAGACAGTAATGGGACATACATGGATAGACGTGAAATGTAAGTTGTCAAAATATTTATTGCCTTACAATTCTCGGAGGTAGGGGTGTGTTTCCTGGGGTTTCAAAATCTATTTCACTAAAAAGGTTTGTAACAAATCCTGCAAAGTGTTCAGCCCGTACCGGGCGACCTGGCTGTCGTCAGCCTGTGCGTACAAGGAGTGGTGGGCCATTAGCCGAATGTGTGTTAACCGACACGCGTGGAGCAATTCCGCATCCGTCTGCTTCTGTGGCAAAGCGGGTGCCCGCTCCTGTCCTACGGACACGTTCCACAGAGGGGGGAGGCACAATTAGTTTTCCTGAATCCGGGATGTTCGTTTTGAGTTCGTTTTGTGATGCGTCTCCTCATAATTTGAGGCATGGGTAGCGTGTGAATTCCTAGTTAAAATTCTCACAGTTAAAAAGGCAAAACTTCTCCCGAGAAAAAAAATTTCAAATTTGATTGCATAATGAAACGAGGCCTGTTTTTCTGCACAGAAACGATTTGTGGGAATCGTCCTGAATTACAAGCGTGTATACCCAGATGTGTACACTCCAAGTTGGCAGATAGGCTGCAGCAGCAATGTAAAGCATGCTTTAAGGTGAAAGATGGCTGTAACTGTGATGAAAACTTTAAGGTTCGTACTAGATGCTTTTAAAGTAGGATTTTTCACAGGCAGGCGCAGCGGCAATTTTAGAGCCGAGTGGTGCCGAATATTACCCATTTACAGACAGAATTCTCGGTACTGTCTTAGATTTACATCGAATTTCTATCAAATGAGCCACCTAGCCTTCCTATATAGTATATTTTGGTGCCCCGATATTACTTGGCGTATTTCATAAGTATACCTTTTATGGCCGTTTCTCGTGCTTTTCCGAGAGAGCTGCTTTACTTTTTCATAGTTGCACGGTTTTTGAATGCCTCTTCTGCCTTTCAGATCTTCTCTTTCTCCTACGCCTTAAATACTCGTACAAGAACGTGCAGAAAATGTTATGTGCAGCTGTAACGTGCTTTGGGGTTTTTTTTGGTAGGATGAAATGGAAATACTGGGACTGGCGATCCAGAAGTCTGAAGAAGCCACCGTAAAGGACCGTCCCAGTGACTACCGTCGAGTTAGGATTATTAAAAGCACCAAAGCGACACGCTCGTAGAGATGGGGACTACCTCTGGACACGTGTTAATCCCGGTCAGGTGTCCTCGGGATACAGATGGTCTGCGCTTCCTGCTCTGACAAGACAGAAGCGATGAGCTTCAGGATGAGCTCCTGAAGACAAGAAAGAGGCCAGGTGCCGGGGTTCTTGTCTCTTTGTTTGTTTGTTTGTTTGTTTGTTTGTTTTGGGCGGGGGGTGGCGGGCGGGCGGGCGGGCGTGTGGCTTCCAAAACAGGGTGCGCGGTTGACTGCAGGTGGCAGCCTGCAGAGCTCTTTTGCTGCCTGACCTCGCCTTTTCTTTGTCACTCCTCTTTCATGGCATCTGCGCTGAAAGCCGGGGCGGTCAACGAAGAGACGTGGACAAAACGGGACGAACCGGCGCCGCTTCTGCCTGTTTTCCAGGCTTTGCCACGAACCAAGGAGCATCATCAGCCTCGTCACTGGTGGCGGCGAGTCCTGAGGTGGCTTAGGTGAGTCGAGCCTTCCAGGAACGTCCGTTGTCCGTAGCCTACGGCGTGTCATTTGGACGTCAGTCGGAAGGAGGTTTCCCTTTCTGAAAGGGCACCGGTTTCTCGTGCCAAGCGGTTGCCTCTCCTGAAGTTCCCACGAGAGGGGATCCTCGGAGACGATGCGCTGGGCAGCAGAAGTCATCAGCGAGGAGACGTCGCGCGCTCTATTAAATAGGGACAAAAAGAAAGACGATGTCCTTCCAAAGGCCCGAGCGCGGCACCTCTTCCGACGGCCGATGGCATGGCCGGCCTTTGGGCTCTGGGTCCCCCGTAACAGCGGGGACACGGCCAAACCCTGTTCCTCTGCGTGTTCGGCACAGCCAAAAGCCTTGGCCGGTCCACCGGTCGTTTTCGGTAGCCTGGTGGATCGCGGCACCGGGGATTGGATTTCCCCCCGCCAAAAGTACAGCCGTTTGGGGAATCTCTTACCTTCCTGGTTTTTTCTATCGTAAAGGAGACTTTAAAAAAAGGGTTAAAGTCGTATAACGTGCAAACTGACTTGCAGGCTTTAAACGGCAACCGTCCACCGGCTGTAGCCTACAGCGTCTTAGGCGTCCCTAAGCGGCGAGGTATTTGTTCCAAATCTTTGAAAAGAGAGGCGACTGAAGGTAACGGGTTGGGTTTTTGGTTGGGTTTTTTTTCTAGTTTTTTTGTTTTTTGTTTTTCCCCCCCCTTTTCTTTAGGCGGAGCGCTCTGAAGAACCTGATTTCTGCCTGGCTTTCAGCGTCGCGTTTCCCCGGCAGTGCGGTAGCATCTCTCTCGGGCAGTGCCGCCGGCCAGATGTCCCTCCTCCTTGGGTAGGAGAGAAAGCAGCCCCCGGTCAAATGACAACTGCGCGTTCTGGAGACGGAGAGCGCAACGGTGGGGGTTCGGAGCTGTGCCAGTTGAATTAGCGCCGAAGAAAAAACCCGAGGCTTTTCTAGCGTGAGTATTTTTCTTGGCCGTATCTAAACGCGCGCAGAGCTTTCCAGCGGCAGGGAAAGGGAAGGGAGGAGGCGCTTCCCCCCAGCGGGCGGAGGGTTTGTTACGCTGTTAGGCTGAGAAGGTGTTGCAAGTGGCACGGGTCAGTCTGAATAGGGACCTGAAGCGTCGGGATGGCTCCGGCTTTGGCAGGCCGTGCCGTCTTTGGAGCGGAGCTGTTTCCCCGCAATCCTCCTGTAGCTCAGCTCCTGTCCTGTCCCTCGGCCGGAGGGAATTCCTCTACTCTCTTCGGTGCTCTTTCGTTTGATGATGCTGATCTCCGGTTGGGGTTTGCTGTTTGTTTTGCAGGTGCCTCGTTGTCCGCGTCTCGTGCTGCTCGACAGATGCCCCGGCCCGGGTTTGCAGCCGGTGGTGGAGCCGCCTGAGGGGAAGGGGCCAGCCCTGGGTCTGGTCGTTCGGTGCATTTTTTGGGGCGAATTAAAAAAACCGGTGTGGGGGGGGGGTGGTGGTGGTGGTGTGATGATGTCATTTGGGGCAGCCGGATGTCAGCGGGGGAGCGACGGTGCGGCGGAGGAGCAGGTGAGTGGGGGTTAAGTGGGGTTCCCCCCACAAGAGGGTGGGTCACGGCCCCCAAACGCCTGAAAACTTGGTGCGGGGCAGGTGGTTGGGGTTTTGGGCGGTGGTGTTTAAAAAATGTTAAAAGCTGTATATGCGGGGGTGAGGCATTGGAGTAGAGAACAATCTCTCATTTTTCTGTGTGTTGAAAAATAATATTCCCTTACGTATATAAAAGGAGTTCAAAATACCAACCCGTATCTCTAAGGATTCTGTATTATTTAATGGGAGTTTAGACGACGGAAAGATTTTTTAAAAGATTTATTTATAAAGAGAGATTGAAGCGTCAAAGCGGATGTCTGGACAGGTCGCTAGTCCAATTGGATGTTGTCTATCGTGCGTGTTAATCTGTAAGTCTAAACAGATGTGACTCTTAGCAGAGGTTCTGTCGAAGTGTATCAAGAGCATCCGTTTTCCCTAAGTCTTACCCACGGGTCGGTCAGTGCGGAGGCGTAAACGCCTGTGCTGTAGATGGTTCCAGACTGCAAAGAGAGCCTATCGCTAGAAGGGATTTCCAAACTGGCCCTCCCCTCTGCTCTCTCTTGCCGGCGTCCAAGCGCTTTCAAAAGCGCTTTAAGCAGGAGTGTTGATTCCCAGGAGGATAGGGAAGCTCTACAGAGAGACTTAGGTAGATTGGATCGTTGGGCCAACATCAGTGGTATGAGTTTCAACAAGGGCGAGTGCCAGGTTCTGCGCGTGGGCCACAATAACCCCGAGCAGCGCTACAGGCTTGGGGAAACGTGGCTGGAAAACCACCTGGAAGAAAGAGACCTGGGGGTGCTAATGGACAAGCGGCTGAACGTGAGCCGGCAGTGTGCCCAGGTGGCCACGAAAGCCAACGGCATCCTGGCTTGTATTAGAAACAGCGTGAGCAGCAGAAGTAGGGAGGCGATTGTGCCCCTGTACTCGGCACTGGTGAGGCCACACCTGGAGTATTGCGTCCGGTTTTGGGCACCTCAATCCAAGAGAGATGTCGAGGTGCTGGAGCGAGTGCAGAGGAGGGCAACGAAGCTGGTGAAGGGCCTGGAAAACAAATCCTATGAAGAGCGGTTGAAGGAGCTGGGACTGTTTAGTATGAGGAAGAGGGGGCTGAGGGGAGACCTCGTCACTCTCTAAACCTACTTGAAAGGACACTGTAGAGAGGTCGGTGCTGGTCTCCTGGCACGGGTAGGTAATGACAGAACGAGAGGGAACGGCTTCAAGCTCCAACAGGGTAGGTTTAGACTGGACATTAGGAAAGAATGTTTCACAGAACGAGTGGTCGGGCATTGGAACAGGCTACCCAGGGAGGTGGTCGAGTCACCATCCCTGGATGTGTTTAAGAACCGTTGAGATGTGGTGTTGGGGGATATGGTGTAGGGGAGAACTTTGTAGAGTAGGGTAGATGGTTGGACTCGATGATCCCAAGGGTCTCTTGCAACCTAGACGATTCTATGATTCTATGAAAAGCAGCCCCTTCCCCCGTTTCCCCTCCCGCCCTGGGGAGCTGGATCGGTGCAGCGGGACAGGAGGAAAAAAACGCAGCCCCGTTTTCCTGCAGGGACGCAAAGCTCCCCGATGTCTCTGTGGTGGATAAGGCGGCACCCCCGCCTGCCTTCCTGGACGCCGGCGGACTGGCTGCTGTCGCCCCCACGGCCCCCGGGGCCACGCGCAGAGCGCCGCGGCGTCCCTGGGGCTGGTTGCGGGGCGAACACCGGAGGTTTTTGGCGCCGAGGCGACGGCTGCGGCTGCCCGGACTGCGAGCGGGGACAGGGCAGAGAGCGGGAAGGCCTGCCCGCCGGTAAGTGGTCACGGTCCCTGGGTGGAGGGAAGCGGGCTGAGAGCGGTCACCGCTCATGGCCCCGGTGAGGTCTCAGAGGGGGACAAGGAAGGGGGCGTGGGCGCTGCCCGGTGCTTTCCGCCCGCTGCGGACCGGTCCGCAGCGATTTCTGGGCTGGCCGCCGTTTTCCCCCGGCCCCCTCCGGTTCCGGAGCGGCTCGGCCCGCCCATACCGCGCGCCCATTGGTCGCGGTGCCGTAAGCGGCGTCCGTCCTCTAGGAGCCCCCGTCCCATTGGTCGATCGCGCCGTCAATCTCCAGCGCCTCCCAGTCCGGCCAATCGGAGCGTGGCAGGCGATCCGACCAATCGGAGCGGGGCGATCGCGTTGTGATTGGCTCGTCCTCCTGTCAATCCGCCCGGGGGCGGTTGCCATGGTGAGGAAGCCCCGCCTGGTCGCGCATGCGCAGTAGTAAGGACGGCGCCGCCCTCACTACTGCGCATGCGCCACCGGGCGGGGCGTCCTCACCATGGCAACCGCCATTGACGTCCCACTCCGGCCAATCGGAGCGCGGCAGGCGATCCGACCAATCGGAGCGCGGCGGTCGCGTTGTGATTGGCTCGTCCTCCTGTCAATCCGCCCGGGGGCGGTTGCCATGGTGAGGAAGCCCCGCCTGGTCGCGCATGCGCAGTAGTAAGGGCGGCGCCGTGCTCGCTACTGCCGCCTTGTGGACAAAAATCGGTACTGCAGGTGGGGGGGGGCGCGCATGCGCAGTGGAAAGAGTGGCGCCGCCCTCGCTGCTGCCGCCGCTTGTGGACAAAAAGCGGTACTGCAGGTACGGGGGTAGGGGGGTCCGGCCGCATGCGCAGTGGACGGGGGGGGGGGGGGCGCTGCGCTCGCCGCTGCCGCCCGTGCCAGCAGAAACCGGCGCTGCAGCTCGGCGGATGCGGGGGGGGAAGGCGGAGCCCTGGGAGGTTCCATTTTCCCCAAATTGGGGAAAATTATTCAATTTGGGGTTTTTTTCGGTGCTTTTCCGCAACGGAAAAGACTTCAGGGTTTTGTTAGGGTTTTTCTTGCCCTTCCCCGCCGCCGGGGACGGCGCCCATGCGGGGGCTGACGCTGCAGAACCGTAAATTGAACCCCCAAATTGAACCCCGTACATGAATAACATTTTCCCCAATTTGGGGAAAAGGGAACCTTCCCCGGTCCCGCCTCCCCCCGCTCCCCGAGCCGCACCGCCGGTTTCTGCTGGCACGGGCGGCAGCGGCGGCGAGCGCAGCGCCCCCCTTTCTACTGGGCATGCGCGTCCCCCCCCCCCCCCCCCCGCCCTGTACCTGCGTACCTGCAGTACCGCTTTTTGTCCACGAGGGGGCAGTAGCGAGCACGGCGCCGCCCTCACTACTGCGCATGCGCCACCGGGCGGGGCGTCCTCACCATGGCAACCGCCATTGACGTCCCACTCCGGCCAATCGGAGCGCGGCAGGCGATCCGACCAATCGGAGCGCGGCGGTCGCGTTGTGATTGGCTCGTCCTCCTGTCAATCCGCCCGGGGGGCGGTTGCCATGGTGAGGAAGCCCCGCCCGGTCGCGCATGCGCAGTAGTAAGGACGGCGCCGCCCTCACTACTGCGCATGCGCCACCGGGCGGGGCGTCCTCACCATGGCAACCGGCCCCTGGCGGATTGACAGGAGGACGAGCCAATCACAGCGCGACCGCCGCGCTCCGATTGGTCGGATCGCCTGCCGCGCTCCGATTGGCCGGGGTGGGAGGCGCTGAAGATTGACGGCGCGACCGACCAATGGGACGGGCTCCCCGAGGACGGAAGCCGCTTCCGGCGCCGTGACCAATGGGCGCGCCGCATGGGCGGGCCGAGCCGCTCCGGAAGCGGAGGGGGCCGGGGGAAAATGGCGGCGCGCGCAGAAGCGGCTGCGGCGCGGCGCGGCGCGGACCGCACCGCACCGGACCGGCGCGGGCGGAAAGCACCGGGCAGCCGGACAGCGTCGCGGTGCCGCTGGACAGCGTCGCGGTGCCGCTGGACAGCGTCGCGGTGCCGCTGGACAGCGTCGCGAGGCAGCTGGACAGCGTCGAGGCCAGCGGGGGGGCGCGGGGAAGGCGGCCGGGGTCCCGAGGCGGCTCCGAGGGGAGACGGCGTTGCGGGGGGGCGGGCTGAGGCGTCTGGGGAGGTGCTCGCGGCTCCTGGGGCTGGCAAACGGGCTCGCGTGGCTGGTGTTGGGGCTTCAGCCGGAGAGGGAGTCGTGTGGCTTTGGGCTGAGGGGCGGGGGTGGAGTCCGGCGTTTTGGGGACTTGAGCAGAGGCTCAGCGGCTGGGTTTTGGGGCTCGGAAGGGGGCAGTAAGTGATGCGGTTTGGGGGCGGAGAGCAGAAGCCGTTTTGGCTGGTTCTGCACGGGGGGTGGGCAGGAGGGCGTTGGGGGCTGCGGGGGAAAGCAGGGGCTGGGCGGGCTGCGGGGTGCTCAAACAGCAGGTGAGGTTTTCAAATCTGCAACTTGTAACTGTTGCAGCTTTGTTCTGGCTTCCTCCATTTTTGCAAAAGCTTCTGTTGCTAGACAGAGCATTCCTCTGTGTATCAGCTACTTGAGCTAGTTTATTTCAATGCGTCTGATCAGGTTTGTCTGTTCAGCAAAGTGGCATTTAAAGGTGACGTTTCACCGGATGCCAGCGGCTGTGCCTTATTTCCAGTATAAAGATGTATTCCCCAAATATCAGAGTGGGATATAACAACTGCAGCTGGTCAAAAGTAACACTGAAATGCAAAATTTAGAATTTCTTTTTTCCCATTGGCTCCTCCTCAGTATGAACACAAAGTTAATTTCTATTCTTAATTCCTATTTATGCTACATATATGAAGGATGAACGCGAGGAAAGGAGACCATAAAATACTGGCCTATTGCTATTTGTATGCTGTGCTTTGAACAGAAGAGACAAAACTGTCCTTTTTGTGAAATAATACTGGCTGTATCAGTGCCGTCCTCGTGTTTTTATTCAAAAATGTGAGATTTGTTGCCCCGAATGGTGAGAGTAGTTTTTGTTAATGGAAGTCGCAAGAGGTTCTGCCACCTTAAAAACCATAGAATCATAGAATGGTTAGAGTTGGAAGGGACCTTCAAGATCATGGTGTTGCAGCCCCCCTGCCTTGGGCAGGGACGCCTCCACTAGAGCGGGTTGCTCAAAGCCCCGTCCAGCCTGGCCTTAAACACTTCCAGGGATGGGGCATCCACAGCTTCCCCGGGCAACCTGTTCCAGTGCCTCACCACCCTCACGGTAAAGAATTTCCTCCTAACATCTAGTCTGAATCTCCCCTCTTCCGATTTAAAACCGTTACCCCTTGTCCTGTCGCTACCTTTCCCGACAGAGAGTCCCTCTCCGGCTCTCCCGTAGGCTCCCTTCAGATATTGGAAGGCTGCTCTGAGGTCTCCCCGGAGCCTTCTCTTCTCCAGGCTGAACAACCCCAGCTCTCTCAGTCTCTCTTCACAGGGGAGGTGCTCCGTCCCTCCGATGGTTTTCGTGGCCCTCCGCTGGGCCCCTTCCAACAGGTCCACGTCCTTCCCGTGTCGAGGACTCCAAAGCTGGACACCGTACGCCAGGTGGGGTCTCGCGCGCGCAGAGTAGAGGGGGGTAGAATCGCCTCCCGTGACCCGCTGGCCACGCTTCTCTTGATGCAGCCCAGGGTGGGGTTGGCTTTCTGGGCTGCCAGCGCGCGTTGCCGGCTCGTACTGACATGTAATAATGCTACTGACGTACCGTTAGCAGCCTCGTGTTAAAAGAAGCGAGAAGCTGTAATATCCTTAATTTAGACAGTTTTTACGTGAAATGGTGCATCCTCACTGTTTCGTCACTTTCAGGAGCGAGCAATTGACCGAGAGCAGGAGAGAGACCTTTTCCAGCAAGAGATAGGGAAGCCGGAACAACAGCTTAAGGTTCCACAAAGGATTCGGCCTGTCAGCGAGCATCAAACCGGAGAGGTAACGCGCGCTATTGCTTGTACTCAAGGGATCTAAATGGTACGCTGACAGCCGTTCGGATACCCTAGGGAAGCTGTTTTATGGTGTCCCTAACCTGCATCCGTTCGCAAGGCAGGAAAGGAAATCCCCCGAGATGAAAGGCTACGGTGTCGGGGGAACGTGGGGAAAGTGTGTTCTGGGTGTTTTTTGAGTCGGTCGGTTGGATGTTTTTAGTAGCAGACACACAGAAGCCTCGTAACTTTCAAAAAGACTCCCTCGCGTAACTTAATTTAGAAAATGGGGTTTTCAAAAGCCCGTGGAAACATTCAGGACTCCTGTAGCGATTCCCCCTGCTCTTGCGTCCTTTTGTGACATCCTGTTGGTAGCACGGGTACGGGCACCGCAGGAACGCAGTGACCAAGGGGTCACAGCCGAGACGTAGCGGCGCTCTCTGCGTGCGCCTCCCCGGGAGACGTCTGTCTCCCCTGAAACAATCTGGTGACCGCAGAAGGGCAGCTCGAGGAAGTCACAGCAACCTCTTAGGCCCAGCAAAAGCCAGAAAAGCGACAGCGGTGCAAACGCTGTGTGTTGTGAAGCTTTTTGCCTGTCTTGTTTGGTGACCTTTGGGTCAATTGAACTGCATTTTATTTTTTGGTGGGTTTTCTCCTGTCTTGCTTTTAGAGCAAGGCTGATATTTTTGCGTGATTCTCTCGCCCGATTTTCAGTCTTCAGCTTCTTCTCAGGTGGCACTGCGATTTTCAAAGAAAAGCTCTTCCTTTCGGTTCAGTTCAGTTGCTGTCGTTCGGTTCTTAAATGGTAGCAACGTTTAGTATTCTATATTAGATAGTTTATGACCACAGACAGTAATGGGACATACATGGATAGACGTGAAATGTAAGTTGTCAAAATATTTATTGCCTTACAATTCTCGGAGGTAGGGGTGTGTTTCCTGGGGTTTCAAAATCTATTTCACTAAAAAGGTTTGTAACAAATCCTGCAAAGTGTTCAGCCCGTACCGGGCGACCTGGCTGTCGTCAGCCTGTGCGTACAAGGAGTGGTGGGCCATTAGCCGAATGTGTGTTAACCGACACGCGTGGAGCAATTCCGCATCCGTCTGCTTCTGTGGCAAAGCGGGTGCCCGCTCCTGTCCTACGGACACGTTCCACAGAGGGGGGAGGCACAATTAGTTTTCCTGAATCCGGGATGTTCGTTTTGAGTTCGTTTTGTGATGCGTCTCCTCATAATTTGAGGCATGGGTAGCGTGTGAATTCCTAGTTAAAATTCTCACAGTTAAAAAGGCAAAACTTCTCCCGAGAAAAAAAATTTCAAATTTGATTGCATAATGAAACGAGGCCTGTTTTTCTGCACAGAAACGATTTGTGGGAATCGTCCTGAATTACAAGCGTGTATACCCAGATGTGTACACTCCAAGTTGGCAGATAGGCTGCAGCAGCAATGTAAAGCATGCTTTAAGGTGAAAGATGGCTGTAACTGTGATGAAAACTTTAAGGTTCGTACTAGATGCTTTTAAAGTAGGATTTTTCACAGGCAGGCGCAGCGGCAATTTTAGAGCCGAGTGGTGCCGAATATTACCCATTTACAGACAGAATTCTCGGTACTGTCTTAGATTTACATCGAATTTCTATCAAATGAGCCACCTAGCCTTCCTATATAGTATATTTTGGTGCCCCGATATTACTTGGCGTATTTCATAAGTATACCTTTTATGGCCGTTTCTCGTGCTTTTCCGAGAGAGCTGCTTTACTTTTTCATAGTTGCACGGTTTTTGAATGCCTCTTCTGCCTTTCAGATCTTCTCTTTCTCCTACGCCTTAAATACTCGTACAAGAACGTGCAGAAAATGTTATGTGCAGCTGTAACGTGCTTTGGGGTTTTTTTTGGTAGGATGAAATGGAAATACTGGGACTGGCGATCCAGAAGTCTGAAGAAGCCACCGTAAAGGACCGTCCCAGTGACTACCGTCGAGTTAGGATTATTAAAAGCACCAAAGCGACACGCTCGTAGAGATGGGGACTACCTCTGGACACGTGTTAATCCCGGTCAGGTGTCCTCGGGATACAGATGGTCTGCGCTTCCTGCTCTGACAAGACAGAAGCGATGAGCTTCAGGATGAGCTCCTGAAGACAAGAAAGAGGCCAGGTGCCGGGGTTCTTGTCTCTTTGTTTGTTTGTTTGTTTGTTTGTTTGTTTTGGGCGGGGGGTGGCGGGCGGGCGGGCGGGCGTGTGGCTTCCAAAACAGGGTGCGCGGTTGACTGCAGGTGGCAGCCTGCAGAGCTCTTTTGCTGCCTGACCTCGCCTTTTCTTTGTCACTCCTCTTTCATGGCATCTGCGCTGAAAGCCGGGGCGGTCAACGAAGAGACGTGGACAAAACGGGACGAACCGGCGCCGCTTCTGCCTGTTTTCCAGGCTTTGCCACGAACCAAGGAGCATCATCAGCCTCGTCACTGGTGGCGGCGAGTCCTGAGGTGGCTTAGGTGAGTCGAGCCTTCCAGGAACGTCCGTTGTCCGTAGCCTACGGCGTGTCATTTGGACGTCAGTCGGAAGGAGGTTTCCCTTTCTGAAAGGGCACCGGTTTCTCGTGCCAAGCGGTTGCCTCTCCTGAAGTTCCCACGAGAGGGGATCCTCGGAGACGATGCGCTGGGCAGCAGAAGTCATCAGCGAGGAGACGTCGCGCGCTCTATTAAATAGGGACAAAAAGAAAGACGATGTCCTTCCAAAGGCCCGAGCGCGGCACCTCTTCCGACGGCCGATGGCATGGCCGGCCTTTGGGCTCTGGGTCCCCCGTAACAGCGGGGACACGGCCAAACCCTGTTCCTCTGCGTGTTCGGCACAGCCAAAAGCCTTGGCCGGTCCACCGGTCGTTTTCGGTAGCCTGGTGGATCGCGGCACCGGGGATTGGATTTCCCCCCGCCAAAAGTACAGCCGTTTGGGGAATCTCTTACCTTCCTGGTTTTTTCTATCGTAAAGGAGACTTTAAAAAAAGGGTTAAAGTCGTATAACGTGCAAACTGACTTGCAGGCTTTAAACGGCAACCGTCCACCGGCTGTAGCCTACAGCGTCTTAGGCGTCCCTAAGCGGCGAGGTATTTGTTCCAAATCTTTGAAAAGAGAGGCGACTGAAGGTAACGGGTTGGGTTTTTGGTTGGGTTTTTTTTCTAGTTTTTTTGTTTTTTGTTTTTCCCCCCCCTTTTCTTTAGGCGGAGCGCTCTGAAGAACCTGATTTCTGCCTGGCTTTCAGCGTCGCGTTTCCCCGGCAGTGCGGTAGCATCTCTCTCGGGCAGTGCCGCCGGCCAGATGTCCCTCCTCCTTGGGTAGGAGAGAAAGCAGCCCCCGGTCAAATGACAACTGCGCGTTCTGGAGACGGAGAGCGCAACGGTGGGGGTTCGGAGCTGTGCCAGTTGAATTAGCGCCGAAGAAAAAACCCGAGGCTTTTCTAGCGTGAGTATTTTTCTTGGCCGTATCTAAACGCGCGCAGAGCTTTCCAGCGGCAGGGAAAGGGAAGGGAGGAGGCGCTTCCCCCCAGCGGGCGGAGGGTTTGTTACGCTGTTAGGCTGAGAAGGTGTTGCAAGTGGCACGGGTCAGTCTGAATAGGGACCTGAAGCGTCGGGATGGCTCCGGCTTTGGCAGGCCGTGCCGTCTTTGGAGCGGAGCTGTTTCCCCGCAATCCTCCTGTAGCTCAGCTCCTGTCCTGTCCCTCGGCCGGAGGGAATTCCTCTACTCTCTTCGGTGCTCTTTCGTTTGATGATGCTGATCTCCGGTTGGGGTTTGCTGTTTGTTTTGCAGGTGCCTCGTTGTCCGCGTCTCGTGCTGCTCGACAGATGCCCCGGCCCGGGTTTGCAGCCGGTGGTGGAGCCGCCTGAGGGGAAGGGGCCAGCCCTGGGTCTGGTCGTTCGGTGCATTTTTTGGGGCGAATTAAAAAAACCGGTGTGGGGGGGGGGTGGTGGTGGTGGTGTGATGATGTCATTTGGGGCAGCCGGATGTCAGCGGGGGAGCGACGGTGCGGCGGAGGAGCAGGTGAGTGGGGGTTAAGTGGGGTTCCCCCCACAAGAGGGTGGGTCACGGCCCCCAAACGCCTGAAAACTTGGTGCGGGGCAGGTGGTTGGGGTTTTGGGCGGTGGTGTTTAAAAAATGTTAAAAGCTGTATATGCGGGGGTGAGGCATTGGAGTAGAGAACAATCTCTCATTTTTCTGTGTGTTGAAAAATAATATTCCCTTACGTATATAAAAGGAGTTCAAAATACCAACCCGTATCTCTAAGGATTCTGTATTATTTAATGGGAGTTTAGACGACGGAAAGATTTTTTAAAAGATTTATTTATAAAGAGAGATTGAAGCGTCAAAGCGGATGTCTGGACAGGTCGCTAGTCCAATTGGATGTTGTCTATCGTGCGTGTTAATCTGTAAGTCTAAACAGATGTGACTCTTAGCAGAGGTTCTGTCGAAGTGTATCAAGAGCATCCGTTTTCCCTAAGTCTTACCCACGGGTCGGTCAGTGCGGAGGCGTAAACGCCTGTGCTGTAGATGGTTCCAGACTGCAAAGAGAGCCTATCGCTAGAAGGGATTTCCAAACTGGCCCTCCCCTCTGCTCTCTCTTGCCGGCGTCCAAGCGCTTTCAAAAGCGCTTTAAGCAGGAGTGTTGATTCCCAGGAGGATAGGGAAGCTCTACAGAGAGACTTAGGTAGATTGGATCGTTGGGCCAACATCAGTGGTATGAGTTTCAACAAGGGCGAGTGCCAGGTTCTGCGCGTGGGCCACAATAACCCCGAGCAGCGCTACAGGCTTGGGGAAACGTGGCTGGAAAACCACCTGGAAGAAAGAGACCTGGGGGTGCTAATGGACAAGCGGCTGAACGTGAGCCGGCAGTGTGCCCAGGTGGCCACGAAAGCCAACGGCATCCTGGCTTGTATTAGAAACAGCGTGAGCAGCAGAAGTAGGGAGGCGATTGTGCCCCTGTACTCGGCACTGGTGAGGCCACACCTGGAGTATTGCGTCCGGTTTTGGGCACCTCAATCCAAGAGAGATGTCGAGGTGCTGGAGCGAGTGCAGAGGAGGGCAACGAAGCTGGTGAAGGGCCTGGAAAACAAATCCTATGAAGAGCGGTTGAAGGAGCTGGGACTGTTTAGTATGAGGAAGAGGGGGCTGAGGGGAGACCTCGTCACTCTCTAAACCTACTTGAAAGGACACTGTAGAGAGGTCGGTGCTGGTCTCCTGGCACGGGTAGGTAATGACAGAACGAGAGGGAACGGCTTCAAGCTCCAACAGGGTAGGTTTAGACTGGACATTAGGAAAGAATGTTTCACAGAACGAGTGGTCGGGCATTGGAACAGGCTACCCAGGGAGGTGGTCGAGTCACCATCCCTGGATGTGTTTAAGAACCGTTGAGATGTGGTGTTGGGGGATATGGTGTAGGGGAGAACTTTGTAGAGTAGGGTAGATGGTTGGACTCGATGATCCCAAGGGTCTCTTGCAACCTAGACGATTCTATGATTCTATGAAAAGCAGCCCCTTCCCCCGTTTCCCCTCCCGCCCTGGGGAGCTGGATCGGTGCAGCGGGACAGGAGGAAAAAAACGCAGCCCCGTTTTCCTGCAGGGACGCAAAGCTCCCCGATGTCTCTGTGGTGGATAAGGCGGCACCCCCGCCTGCCTTCCTGGACGCCGGCGGACTGGCTGCTGTCGCCCCCACGGCCCCCGGGGCCACGCGCAGAGCGCCGCGGCGTCCCTGGGGCTGGTTGCGGGGCGAACACCGGAGGTTTTTGGCGCCGAGGCGACGGCTGCGGCTGCCCGGACTGCGAGCGGGGACAGGGCAGAGAGCGGGAAGGCCTGCCCGCCGGTAAGTGGTCACGGTCCCTGGGTGGAGGGAAGCGGGCTGAGAGCGGTCACCGCTCATGGCCCCGGTGAGGTCTCAGAGGGGGACAAGGAAGGGGGCGTGGGCGCTGCCCGGTGCTTTCCGCCCGCTGCGGACCGGTCCGCAGCGATTTCTGGGCTGGCCGCCGTTTTCCCCCGGCCCCCTCCGGTTCCGGAGCGGCTCGGCCCGCCCATACCGCGCGCCCATTGGTCGCGGTGCCGTAAGCGGCGTCCGTCCTCTAGGAGCCCCCGTCCCATTGGTCGATCGCGCCGTCAATCTCCAGCGCCTCCCAGTCCGGCCAATCGGAGCGTGGCAGGCGATCCGACCAATCGGAGCGGGGCGATCGCGTTGTGATTGGCTCGTCCTCCTGTCAATCCGCCCGGGGGCGGTTGCCATGGTGAGGAAGCCCCGCCTGGTCGCGCATGCGCAGTAGTAAGGACGGCGCCGCCCTCACTACTGCGCATGCGCCACCGGGCGGGGCGTCCTCACCATGGCAACCGCCATTGACGTCCCACTCCGGCCAATCGGAGCGCGGCAGGCGATCCGACCAATCGGAGCGCGGCGGTCGCGTTGTGATTGGCTCGTCCTCCTGTCAATCCGCCCGGGGGCGGTTGCCATGGTGAGGAAGCCCCGCCTGGTCGCGCATGCGCAGTAGTAAGGGCGGCGCCGTGCTCGCTACTGCCGCCTTGTGGACAAAAATCGGTACTGCAGGTGGGGGGGGGCGCGCATGCGCAGTGGAAAGAGTGGCGCCGCCCTCGCTGCTGCCGCCGCTTGTGGACAAAAAGCGGTACTGCAGGTACGGGGGTAGGGGGGTCCGGCCGCATGCGCAGTGGACGGGGGGGGGGGGGGCGCTGCGCTCGCCGCTGCCGCCCGTGCCAGCAGAAACCGGCGCTGCAGCTCGGCGGATGCGGGGGGGGAAGGCGGAGCCCTGGGAGGTTCCATTTTCCCCAAATTGGGGAAAATTATTCAATTTGGGGTTTTTTTCGGTGCTTTTCCGCAACGGAAAAGACTTCAGGGTTTTGTTAGGGTTTTTCTTGCCCTTCCCCGCCGCCGGGGACGGCGCCCATGCGGGGGCTGACGCTGCAGAACCGTAAATTGAACCCCCAAATTGAACCCCGTACATGAATAACATTTTCCCCAATTTGGGGAAAAGGGAACCTTCCCCGGTCCCGCCTCCCCCCGCTCCCCGAGCCGCACCGCCGGTTTCTGCTGGCACGGGCGGCAGCGGCGGCGAGCGCAGCGCCCCCCTTTCTACTGGGCATGCGCGTCCCCCCCCCCCCCCCCCCCGCCCTGTACCTGCGTACCTGCAGTACCGCTTTTTGTCCACGAGGGGGCAGTAGCGAGCACGGCGCCGCCCTCACTACTGCGCATGCGCCACCGGGCGGGGCGTCCTCACCATGGCAACCGCCATTGACGTCCCACTCCGGCCAATCGGAGCGCGGCAGGCGATCCGACCAATCGGAGCGCGGCGGTCGCGTTGTGATTGGCTCGTCCTCCTGTCAATCCGCCCGGGGGCGGTTGCCATGGTGAGGAAGCCCCGCCTGGTCGCGCATGCGCAGTAGTAAGGGCGGCGCCGTGCTCGCTACTGCCGCCTTGTGGACAAAAATCGGTACTGCAGGTGGGGGGGGGCGCGCATGCGCAGTGGAAAGAGTGGCGCCGCCCTCGCTGCTGCCGCCGCTTGTGGACAAAAAGCGGTACTGCAGGTACGGGGGTAGGGGGGTCCGGCCGCATGCGCAGTGGACGGGGGGGGGGGGGCGCTGCGCTCGCCGCTGCCGCCCGTGCCAGCAGAAACCGGCGCTGCAGCTCGGCGGATGCGGGGGGGGAAGGCGGAGCCCTGGGAGGTTCCATTTTCCCCAAATTGGGGAAAATTATTCAATTTGGGGTTTTTTTCGGTGCTTTTCCGCAACGGAAAAGACTTCAGGGTTTTGTTAGGGTTTTTCTTGCCCTTCCCCGCCGCCGGGGACGGCGCCCATGCGGGGGCTGACGCTGCAGAACCGTAAATTGAACCCCCAAATTGAACCCCGAACATGAATAACATTTTCCCTAATTTGGGGAAAAGGGAACCTTCCCCGGTCCCGCCTCCCCCCGCTCCCCGAGCCGCACCGCCGGTTTCTGCTGGCACGGGCGGCAGCGGCGGCGAGCGCAGCGCCCCACTTTCTACTGGGCATGCGCGTCCCCCCCCCCCCCCCCCCGCCCTGTACCTGCGTACCTGCAGTACCGCTTTTTGTCCACGAGGGGGCAGTAGCGAGCACGGCGCCGCCCTCACTACTGCGCATGCGCCACCGGGCGGGGCGTCCTCACCATGGCAACCGCCATTGACGTCCCACTCCGGCCAATCGGAGCGCGGCAGGCGATCCGACCAATCGGAGCGCGGCGGTCGCGTTGTGATTGGCTCGTCCTCCTGTCAATCCGCCCGGGGGGCGGTTGCCATGGTGAGGAAGCCCCGCCCGGTCGCGCATGCGCAGTAGTAAGGACGGCGCCGCCCTCACTACTGCGCATGCGCCACCGGGCGGGGCGTCCTCACCATGGCAACCGGCCCCTGGCGGATTGACAGGAGGACGAGCCAATCACAGCGCGACCGCCGCGCTCCGATTGGTCGGATCGCCTGCCGCGCTCCGATTGGCCGGGGTGGGAGGCGCTGAAGATTGACGGCGCGACCGACCAATGGGACGGGCTCCCCGAGGACGGAAGCCGCTTCCGGCGCCGTGACCAATGGGCGCGCCGCATGGGCGGGCCGAGCCGCTCCGGAAGCGGAGGGGGCCGGGGGAAAATGGCGGCGCGCGCAGAAGCGGCTGCGGCGCGGCGCGGCGCGGACCGCACCGCACCGGACCGGCGCGGGCGGAAAGCACCGGGCAGCCGGACAGCGTCGCGGTGCCGCTGGACAGCGTCGCGGTGCCGCTGGACAGCGTCGCGGTGCCGCTGGACAGCGTCGCGAGGCAGCTGGACAGCGTCGAGGCCAGCGGGGGGGCGCGGGGAAGGCGGCCGGGGTCCCGAGGCGGCTCCGAGGGGAGACGGCGTTGCGGGGGGGCGGGCTGAGGCGTCTGGGGAGGTGCTCGCGGCTCCTGGGGCTGGCAAACGGGCTCGCGTGGCTGGTGTTGGGGCTTCAGCCGGAGAGGGAGTCGTGTGGCTTTGGGCTGAGGGGCGGGGGTGGAGTCCGGCGTTTTGGGGACTTGAGCAGAGGCTCAGCGGCTGGGTTTTGGGGCTCGGAAGGGGGCAGTAAGTGATGCGGTTTGGGGGCGGAGAGCAGAAGCCGTTTTGGCTGGTTCTGCACGGGGGGTGGGCAGGAGGGCGTTGGGGGCTGCGGGGGAAAGCAGGGGCTGGGCGGGCTGCGGGGTGCTCAAACAGCAGGTGAGGTTTTCAAATCTGCAACTTGTAACTGTTGCAGCTTTGTTCTGGCTTCCTCCATTTTTGCAAAAGCTTCTGTTGCTAGACAGAGCATTCCTCTGTGTATCAGCTACTTGAGCTAGTTTATTTCAATGCGTCTGATCAGGTTTGTCTGTTCAGCAAAGTGGCATTTAAAGGTGACGTTTCACCGGATGCCAGCGGCTGTGCCTTATTTCCAGTATAAAGATGTATTCCCCAAATATCAGAGTGGGATATAACAACTGCAGCTGGTCAAAAGTAACACTGAAATGCAAAATTTAGAATTTCTTTTTTCCCATTGGCTCCTCCTCAGTATGAACACAAAGTTAATTTCTATTCTTAATTCCTATTTATGCTACATATATGAAGGATGAACGCGAGGAAAGGAGACCATAAAATACTGGCCTATTGCTATTTGTATGCTGTGCTTTGAACAGAAGAGACAAAACTGTCCTTTTTGTGAAATAATACTGGCTGTATCAGTGCCGTCCTCGTGTTTTTATTCAAAAATGTGAGATTTGTTGCCCCGAATGGTGAGAGTAGTTTTTGTTAATGGAAGTCGCAAGAGGTTCTGCCACCTTAAAAACCATAGAATCATAGAATGGTTAGAGTTGGAAGGGACCTTCAAGATCATGGTGTTGCAGCCCCCCTGCCTTGGGCAGGGACGCCTCCACTAGAGCGGGTTGCTCAAAGCCCCGTCCAGCCTGGCCTTAAACACTTCCAGGGATGGGGCATCCACAGCTTCCCCGGGCAACCTGTTCCAGTGCCTCACCACCCTCACGGTAAAGAATTTCCTCCTAACATCTAGTCTGAATCTCCCCTCTTCCGATTTAAAACCGTTACCCCTTGTCCTGTCGCTACCTTTCCCGACAGAGAGTCCCTCTCCGGCTCTCCCGTAGGCTCCCTTCAGATATTGGAAGGCTGCTCTGAGGTCTCCCCGGAGCCTTCTCTTCTCCAGGCTGAACAACCCCAGCTCTCTCAGTCTCTCTTCACAGGGGAGGTGCTCCGTCCCTCCGATGGTTTTCGTGGCCCTCCGCTGGGCCCCTTCCAACAGGTCCACGTCCTTCCCGTGTCGAGGACTCCAAAGCTGGACACCGTACGCCAGGTGGGGTCTCGCGCGCGCAGA
The DNA here is from genome assembly GCF_964106895.1 of Numenius arquata. Classification (NCBI taxonomy): domain Eukaryota; kingdom Metazoa; phylum Chordata; class Aves; order Charadriiformes; family Scolopacidae; genus Numenius; species Numenius arquata. The sequence goes on from NW_027415727.1 coordinate 23,250, forward strand.
GTAGAGGGGGGTAGAATCGCCTCCCGTGACCCGCTGGCCACGCTTCTCTTGATGCAGCCCAGGGTGGGGTTGGCTTTCTGGGCTGCCAGCGCGCGTTGCCGGCTCGTACTGACATGTAATAATGCTACTGACGTACCGTTAGCAGCCTCGTGTTAAAAGAAGCGAGAAGCTGTAATATCCTTAATTTAGACAGTTTTTACGTGAAATGGTGCATCCTCACTGTTTCGTCACTTTCAGGAGCGAGCAATTGACCGAGAGCAGGAGAGAGACCTTTTCCAGCAAGAGATAGGGAAGCCGGAACAACAGCTTAAGGTTCCACAAAGGATTCGGCCTGTCAGCGAGCATCAAACCGGAGAGGTAACGCGCGCTATTGCTTGTACTCAAGGGATCTAAATGGTACGCTGACAGCCGTTCGGATACCCTAGGGAAGCTGTTTTATGGTGTCCCTAACCTGCATCCGTTCGCAAGGCAGGAAAGGAAATCCCCCGAGATGAAAGGCTACGGTGTCGGGGGAACGTGGGGAAAGTGTGTTCTGGGTGTTTTTTGAGTCGGTCGGTTGGATGTTTTTAGTAGCAGACACACAGAAGCCTCGTAACTTTCAAAAAGACTCCCTCGCGTAACTTAATTTAGAAAATGGGGTTTTCAAAAGCCCGTGGAAACATTCAGGACTCCTGTAGCGATTCCCCCTGCTCTTGCGTCCTTTTGTGACATCCTGTTGGTAGCACGGGTACGGGCACCGCAGGAACGCAGTGACCAAGGGGTCACAGCCGAGACGTAGCGGCGCTCTCTGCGTGCGCCTCCCCGGGAGACGTCTGTCTCCCCTGAAACAATCTGGTGACCGCAGAAGGGCAGCTCGAGGAAGTCACAGCAACCTCTTAGGCCCAGCAAAAGCCAGAAAAGCGACAGCGGTGCAAACGCTGTGTGTTGTGAAGCTTTTTGCCTGTCTTGTTTGGTGACCTTTGGGTCAATTGAACTGCATTTTATTTTTTGGTGGGTTTTCTCCTGTCTTGCTTTTAGAGCAAGGCTGATATTTTTGCGTGATTCTCTCGCCCGATTTTCAGTCTTCAGCTTCTTCTCAGGTGGCACTGCGATTTTCAAAGAAAAGCTCTTCCTTTCGGTTCAGTTCAGTTGCTGTCGTTCGGTTCTTAAATGGTAGCAACGTTTAGTATTCTATATTAGATAGTTTATGACCACAGACAGTAATGGGACATACATGGATAGACGTGAAATGTAAGTTGTCAAAATATTTATTGCCTTACAATTCTCGGAGGTAGGGGTGTGTTTCCTGGGGTTTCAAAATCTATTTCACTAAAAAGGTTTGTAACAAATCCTGCAAAGTGTTCAGCCCGTACCGGGCGACCTGGCTGTCGTCAGCCTGTGCGTACAAGGAGTGGTGGGCCATTAGCCGAATGTGTGTTAACCGACACGCGTGGAGCAATTCCGCATCCGTCTGCTTCTGTGGCAAAGCGGGTGCCCGCTCCTGTCCTACGGACACGTTCCACAGAGGGGGGAGGCACAATTAGTTTTCCTGAATCCGGGATGTTCGTTTTGAGTTCGTTTTGTGATGCGTCTCCTCATAATTTGAGGCATGGGTAGCGTGTGAATTCCTAGTTAAAATTCTCACAGTTAAAAAGGCAAAACTTCTCCCGAGAAAAAAAATTTCAAATTTGATTGCATAATGAAACGAGGCCTGTTTTTCTGCACAGAAACGATTTGTGGGAATCGTCCTGAATTACAAGCGTGTATACCCAGATGTGTACACTCCAAGTTGGCAGATAGGCTGCAGCAGCAATGTAAAGCATGCTTTAAGGTGAAAGATGGCTGTAACTGTGATGAAAACTTTAAGGTTCGTACTAGATGCTTTTAAAGTAGGATTTTTCACAGGCAGGCGCAGCGGCAATTTTAGAGCCGAGTGGTGCCGAATATTACCCATTTACAGACAGAATTCTCGGTACTGTCTTAGATTTACATCGAATTTCTATCAAATGAGCCACCTAGCCTTCCTATATAGTATATTTTGGTGCCCCGATATTACTTGGCGTATTTCATAAGTATACCTTTTATGGCCGTTTCTCGTGCTTTTCCGAGAGAGCTGCTTTACTTTTTCATAGTTGCACGGTTTTTGAATGCCTCTTCTGCCTTTCAGATCTTCTCTTTCTCCTACGCCTTAAATACTCGTACAAGAACGTGCAGAAAATGTTATGTGCAGCTGTAACGTGCTTTGGGGTTTTTTTTGGTAGGATGAAATGGAAATACTGGGACTGGCGATCCAGAAGTCTGAAGAAGCCACCGTAAAGGACCGTCCCAGTGACTACCGTCGAGTTAGGATTATTAAAAGCACCAAAGCGACACGCTCGTAGAGATGGGGACTACCTCTGGACACGTGTTAATCCCGGTCAGGTGTCCTCGGGATACAGATGGTCTGCGCTTCCTGCTCTGACAAGACAGAAGCGATGAGCTTCAGGATGAGCTCCTGAAGACAAGAAAGAGGCCAGGTGCCGGGGTTCTTGTCTCTTTGTTTGTTTGTTTGTTTGTTTGTTTGTTTTGGGCGGGGGGTGGCGGGCGGGCGGGCGGGCGTGTGGCTTCCAAAACAGGGTGCGCGGTTGACTGCAGGTGGCAGCCTGCAGAGCTCTTTTGCTGCCTGACCTCGCCTTTTCTTTGTCACTCCTCTTTCATGGCATCTGCGCTGAAAGCCGGGGCGGTCAACGAAGAGACGTGGACAAAACGGGACGAACCGGCGCCGCTTCTGCCTGTTTTCCAGGCTTTGCCACGAACCAAGGAGCATCATCAGCCTCGTCACTGGTGGCGGCGAGTCCTGAGGTGGCTTAGGTGAGTCGAGCCTTCCAGGAACGTCCGTTGTCCGTAGCCTACGGCGTGTCATTTGGACGTCAGTCGGAAGGAGGTTTCCCTTTCTGAAAGGGCACCGGTTTCTCGTGCCAAGCGGTTGCCTCTCCTGAAGTTCCCACGAGAGGGGATCCTCGGAGACGATGCGCTGGGCAGCAGAAGTCATCAGCGAGGAGACGTCGCGCGCTCTATTAAATAGGGACAAAAAGAAAGACGATGTCCTTCCAAAGGCCCGAGCGCGGCACCTCTTCCGACGGCCGATGGCATGGCCGGCCTTTGGGCTCTGGGTCCCCCGTAACAGCGGGGACACGGCCAAACCCTGTTCCTCTGCGTGTTCGGCACAGCCAAAAGCCTTGGCCGGTCCACCGGTCGTTTTCGGTAGCCTGGTGGATCGCGGCACCGGGGATTGGATTTCCCCCCGCCAAAAGTACAGCCGTTTGGGGAATCTCTTACCTTCCTGGTTTTTTCTATCGTAAAGGAGACTTTAAAAAAAGGGTTAAAGTCGTATAACGTGCAAACTGACTTGCAGGCTTTAAACGGCAACCGTCCACCGGCTGTAGCCTACAGCGTCTTAGGCGTCCCTAAGCGGCGAGGTATTTGTTCCAAATCTTTGAAAAGAGAGGCGACTGAAGGTAACGGGTTGGGTTTTTGGTTGGGTTTTTTTTCTAGTTTTTTTGTTTTTTGTTTTTCCCCCCCCTTTTCTTTAGGCGGAGCGCTCTGAAGAACCTGATTTCTGCCTGGCTTTCAGCGTCGCGTTTCCCCGGCAGTGCGGTAGCATCTCTCTCGGGCAGTGCCGCCGGCCAGATGTCCCTCCTCCTTGGGTAGGAGAGAAAGCAGCCCCCGGTCAAATGACAACTGCGCGTTCTGGAGACGGAGAGCGCAACGGTGGGGGTTCGGAGCTGTGCCAGTTGAATTAGCGCCGAAGAAAAAACCCGAGGCTTTTCTAGCGTGAGTATTTTTCTTGGCCGTATCTAAACGCGCGCAGAGCTTTCCAGCGGCAGGGAAAGGGAAGGGAGGAGGCGCTTCCCCCCAGCGGGCGGAGGGTTTGTTACGCTGTTAGGCTGAGAAGGTGTTGCAAGTGGCACGGGTCAGTCTGAATAGGGACCTGAAGCGTCGGGATGGCTCCGGCTTTGGCAGGCCGTGCCGTCTTTGGAGCGGAGCTGTTTCCCCGCAATCCTCCTGTAGCTCAGCTCCTGTCCTGTCCCTCGGCCGGAGGGAATTCCTCTACTCTCTTCGGTGCTCTTTCGTTTGATGATGCTGATCTCCGGTTGGGGTTTGCTGTTTGTTTTGCAGGTGCCTCGTTGTCCGCGTCTCGTGCTGCTCGACAGATGCCCCGGCCCGGGTTTGCAGCCGGTGGTGGAGCCGCCTGAGGGGAAGGGGCCAGCCCTGGGTCTGGTCGTTCGGTGCATTTTTTGGGGCGAATTAAAAAAACCGGTGTGGGGGGGGGGTGGTGGTGGTGGTGTGATGATGTCATTTGGGGCAGCCGGATGTCAGCGGGGGAGCGACGGTGCGGCGGAGGAGCAGGTGAGTGGGGGTTAAGTGGGGTTCCCCCCACAAGAGGGTGGGTCACGGCCCCCAAACGCCTGAAAACTTGGTGCGGGGCAGGTGGTTGGGGTTTTGGGCGGTGGTGTTTAAAAAATGTTAAAAGCTGTATATGCGGGGGTGAGGCATTGGAGTAGAGAACAATCTCTCATTTTTCTGTGTGTTGAAAAATAATATTCCCTTACGTATATAAAAGGAGTTCAAAATACCAACCCGTATCTCTAAGGATTCTGTATTATTTAATGGGAGTTTAGACGACGGAAAGATTTTTTAAAAGATTTATTTATAAAGAGAGATTGAAGCGTCAAAGCGGATGTCTGGACAGGTCGCTAGTCCAATTGGATGTTGTCTATCGTGCGTGTTAATCTGTAAGTCTAAACAGATGTGACTCTTAGCAGAGGTTCTGTCGAAGTGTATCAAGAGCATCCGTTTTCCCTAAGTCTTACCCACGGGTCGGTCAGTGCGGAGGCGTAAACGCCTGTGCTGTAGATGGTTCCAGACTGCAAAGAGAGCCTATCGCTAGAAGGGATTTCCAAACTGGCCCTCCCCTCTGCTCTCTCTTGCCGGCGTCCAAGCGCTTTCAAAAGCGCTTTAAGCAGGAGTGTTGATTCCCAGGAGGATAGGGAAGCTCTACAGAGAGACTTAGGTAGATTGGATCGTTGGGCCAACATCAGTGGTATGAGTTTCAACAAGGGCGAGTGCCAGGTTCTGCGCGTGGGCCACAATAACCCCGAGCAGCGCTACAGGCTTGGGGAAACGTGGCTGGAAAACCACCTGGAAGAAAGAGACCTGGGGGTGCTAATGGACAAGCGGCTGAACGTGAGCCGGCAGTGTGCCCAGGTGGCCACGAAAGCCAACGGCATCCTGGCTTGTATTAGAAACAGCGTGAGCAGCAGAAGTAGGGAGGCGATTGTGCCCCTGTACTC
>NW_027415728.1:0-150631 GCF_964106895.1 Numenius arquata
CGCCGGTCCGGTGCGGTGCGGTCCGCGCCGCGCCGCGCCGCAGCCGCTTCTGCGCGCGCCGCCATTTTCCCCCGGCCCCCTCCGCTTCCGGAGCGGCTCGGCCCGCCCATGCGGCGCGCCCATTGGTCACGGCGCCGGAAGCGGCTTCCGTCCTCGGGGAGCCCGTCCCATTGGTCGGTCGCGCCGTCAATCTTCAGCGCCTCCCACCCCGGCCAATCGGAGCGCGGCAGGCGATCCGACCAATGGGAGCGCGGCGGTCGCGCTGTGATTGGCTCGTCCTCCTGTCAATCCGCCAGGGGGCGGTTGCCATGGTGAGGACGCCCCGCCCGGTGGCGCATGCGCAGTAGTGAGGGCGGCGCCGTGCTCGCTACTGCCCCCTCGTGGACAAAAAGCGGTACTGCAGGTACGCAGGTACAGGGCGGGGGGGGGGGGGGACGCGCATGCCCAGTAGAAAGGGGGGCGCTGCGCTCGCCGCCGCTGCCGCCCGTGCCAGCAGAAACCGGCGGTGCGGCTCGGGGAGCGGGGGGAGGCGGGACCGGGGAAGGTTCCCTTTTCCCCAAATTGGGGAAAATGTTATTCATGTTCGGGGTTCAATTTGGGGGTTCAATTTACGGTTCTGCAGCGTCAGCCCCCGCATGGGCGCCGTCCCCGGCGGCGGGGAAGGGCAAGAAAAACCCTAACAAAACCCTGAAGTCTTTTCCGTTGCGGAAAAGCACCGAAAAAAACCCCAAATTGAATAATTTTCCCCAATTTGGGGAAAATGGAACCTCCCAGGGCTCCGCCTTCCCCCCCCGCATCCGCCGAGCTGCAGCGCCGGTTTCTGCTGGCACGGGCGGCAGCGGCGAGCGCAGCGCCCCCCCCCCCCCCCGTCCACTGCGCATGCGGCCGGACCCCCCTACCCCCGTACCTGCAGTACCGCTTTTTGTCCACAAGCGGCGGCAGCAGCGAGGGCGGCGCCACTCTTTCCACTGCGCATGCGCGCCCCCCACCTGCAGTACCGATTTTTGTCCACAAGGCGGCAGTAGCGAGCACGGCGCCGCCCTTACTACTGCGCATGCGCGACCAGGCGGGGCTTCCTCACCATGGCAACCGCCCCCGGGAGGATTGACAGGAGGACGAGCCAATCACAACGCGACCGCCGCGCTCCGATTGGTCGGATCGCCTGCCGCGCTCCGATTGGCCGGAGTGGGACGTCAATGGCGGTTGCCATGGTGAGGACGCCCCGCCCGGTGGCGCATGCGCAGTAGTGAGGACGGCGCCGTCCTTACTACTGCGCATGCGCGACCGGGCGGGGCTTCCTCACCATGGCAACCGCCCCCCGGGCGGATTGACAGGAGGACGAGCCAATCACAACGCGACCGCCCCGCTCCGATTGGTCGGATCGCCTGCCGCGCTCCGATTGGCCGGACTGGGAGGCGCTGGAGATTGACGGCGCGATCGACCAATGGGACGGGGGCTCCTAGAGGACGGACGCCGCTTACGGCACCGCGACCAATGGGCGCGCGGTATGGGCGGGCCGAGCCGCTCCGGAACCGGAGGGGGCCGGGGGAAAACGGCGGCCAGCCCAGAAATCGCTGCGGACCGGTCCGCAGCGGGCGGAAAGCACCGGGCAGCGCCCACGCCCCCTTCCTTGTCCCCCTCTGAGACCTCACCGGGGCCATGAGCGGTGACCGCTCTCAGCCCGCTTCCCTCCACCCAGGGACCGTGACCACTTACCGGCGGGCAGGCCTTCCCGCTCTCTGCCCTGTCCCCGCTCGCAGTCCGGGCAGCCGCAGCCGTCGCCTCGGCGCCAAAAACCTCCGGTGTTCGCCCCGCAACCAGCCCCAGGGACGCCGCGGCGCTCTGCGCGTGGCCCCGGGGGCCGTGGGGGCGACAGCAGCCAGTCCGCCGGCGTCCAGGAAGGCAGGCGGGGGTGCCGCCTTATCCACCACAGAGACATCGGGGAGCTTTGCGTCCCTGCAGGAAAACGGGGCTGCGTTTTTTTCCTCCTGTCCCGCTGCACCGATCCAGCTCCCCAGGGCGGGAGGGGAAACGGGGGAAGGGGCTGCTTTTCATAGAATCATAGAATCGTCTAGGTTGCAAGAGACCCTTGGGATCATCGAGTCCAACCATCTACCCTACTCTACAAAGTTCTCCCCTACACCATATCCCCCAACACCACATCTCGACGGTTCTTAAACACATCCAGGGATGGTGACTCGACCACCTCCCTGGGTAGCCTGTTCCAATGCCCGACCACTCCCTCTGTGAAACATTCTTTCCTAATGTCCAGTCTAAACCTACCCTGTTGGAGCTTGAAGCCGTTCCCTCTCGTTCTGTCATTACCTACCCGTGCCAGGAGACCAGCACCGACCTCTCTACAGTGTCCTTTCAAGTAGGTTTAGAGAGTGACGAGGTCTCCCCTCAGCCCCCTCTTCCTCATACTAAACAGTCCCAGCTCCTTCAACCGCTCTTCATAGGATTTGTTTTCCAGGCCCTTCACCAGCTTCGTTGCCCTCCTCTGCACTCGCTCCAGCACCTCGACATCTCTCTTGGATTGAGGTGCCCAAAACCGGACGCAATACTCCAGGTGCGGCCTCACCAGTGCCGAGTACAGGGGCACAATCGCCTCCCTACTTCTGCTGCTCACGCTGTTTCTAATACAAGCCAGGATGCCGTTGGCTTTCGTGGCCACCTGGGCACACTGCCGGCTCACGTTCAGCCGCTTGTCCATTAGAACCCCCAGGTCTCTTTCTTCCAGGTGGTTTTCCAGCCACATTTCCCCAAGCCTGTAGCGCTGCTCGGGGTTATTGTGGCCCACGCGCAGAACCTGGCGCTCGCCCTTGTTGAAACTCATACCACTGATGTTGGCCCAACGATCCAATCTACCTAAGTCTCTCTGTAGAGCTTCCCTATCCTCCTGGGAATCAACACTCCTGCTTAAAGCGCTTTTGAAAGCGCTTGGACGCCGGCAAGAGAGAGCAGAGGGGAGGGCCAGTTTGGAAATCCCTTCTAGCGATAGGCTCTCTTTGCAGTCTGGAACCATCTACAGCACAGGCGTTTACGCCTCCGCACTGACCGACCCGTGGGTAAGACTTAGGGAAAACGGATGCTCTTGATACACTTCGACAGAACGTCTGCTAAGAGTCACATCTGTTTAGACTTACAGATTAACACGCACGATAGACAACATCCAATTGGACTAGCGACCTGTCCAGACATCCGCTTTGACGCTTCAATCTCTCTTTATAAATAAATCTTTTAAAAAATCTTTCCGTCGTCTAAACTCCCATTAAATAATACAGAATCCTTAGAGATACGGGTTGGTATTTGGAACTCCTTTTATATACGTAAGGGAATATTAGTTTTCAACACACAGAAAAATGAGAGATTGTTCTCTACTCCAATGCCTCACCCCCGCATATACAGCTTTTAACATTTTTTAAACACCACCGCCCAAAACCCCAACCACCTGCCCCGCACCAAGTTTTCAGGCGTTTGGGGGCCGTGACCCACCCTCTTGTGGGGGGAACCCCACTTAACCCCCACTCACCTGCTCCTCCGCCGCACCGTCGCTCCCCCGCTGACATCCGGCTGCCCCAAATGACATCATCACACCACCACCACCCCCCACACACGCACCGTTTTTTTTAATTCGCCCCAAAAAATGCACCGAACGACCAGACCCAGGGCTGGCCCCTTCCCCTCAGGCGGCTCCACCACCGGCTGCAAACCCGGGCCGGGGCATCTGTCGAGCAGCACGAGACGCGGACAACGAGGCACCTGCAAAACAAACAGCAAACCCCAACCGGAGATCAGCATCATCAAACGAAAGAGCACCGAAGAGAGTAGAGGAATTCCCTCCGGCCGAGGGACAGGACAGGAGCTGAGCTACAGGAGGATTGCGGGGAAACAGCTCCGCTCCAAAGACGGCACGGCCTGCCAAAGCCGGAGCCATCCCGACGCTTCAGGTCCCTATTCAGACTGACCCGTGCCACTTGCAACACCTTCTCAGCCTAACAGCGGAACAAACCCTCCGCCCGCTGGGGGGAAGCGCCTCCTCCCTTCCCTTTCCCCGCCGCTGGAAAGCTCTGCGCGCGTTTAGATACGGCCAAGAAAAATACTCACGCTAGAAAAGCCTCGGACTTTTTCTTCGGCGCTAATTCAACTGGCACAGCTCCGAACCCCCACCGTTGCGCTCTCCGTCTCCAGAACGCGCAGTTGTCATTTGACCGGGGGCTGCTTTCTCTCCTACCCAAGGAGGAGGGACATCTGGCCGGCGGCACTGCCCGAGAGAGATGCTACCGCACTGCCGGGGAAACGCGACGCTGAAAGCCAGGCAGAAATCAGGTTCTTCAGAGCGCTCCGCCTAAAGAAAAGGGGGGGGAAAAACAAAAAACAAAAAAACTAGAAAAAAAACCCAACCAAAAACCCAACCCGTTACCTTCAGTCGCCTCTCTTTTCAAAGATTTGGAACAAATACCTCGCCGCTTAGGGACGCCTAAGACGCTGTAGGCTACAGCCGGTGGACGGTTGCCGTTTAAAGCCTGCAAGTCAGTTTGCACGTTATACGACTTTAACCCTTTTTTTAAAGTCTCCTTTACGATAGAAAAAACCAGGAAGGTAAGAGATTCCCCAAACGGCTGTACTTTTGGCAGGGGGAAATCCAATCCCCGGTGCCGCGATCCACCAGGCTACCGAAAACGACCGGCGGACCGGCCAAGGCTTTTGGCTGTGCCGAACACGCAGAGGAACAGGGTTTGGCCGTGTCCCCGCTGTTACGGGGGACCCAGAGCCCAAAGGCCGGCCATGCCATCGGCCGTCGGAAGAGGTGCCGCGCTCGGGCCTTTGGAAGGACATCGTCTTTCTTTTTGTCCCTATTTAATAGAGCGCGCGACGTCTCCTCGCTGATGACTTCTGCTGCCCAGCGCATCGTCTCCGAGGATCCCCTCTCGTGGGAACTTCAGGAGAGGCAACCGCTTGGCACGAGAAACCGGTGCCCTTTCAGAAAGGGAAACCTCCTTCCGACTGACGTCCAAATGACACGCCGTAGGCTACGGACAACGGACGTTCCTGGAAGGCTCGACTCACCTAAGCCACCTCAGGACTCGCCGCCACCAGTGACGAGGCTGATGATGCTCCTTGGTTCGTGGCAAAGCCTGGAAAACAGGCAGAAGCGGCGCCGGTTCGTCCCGTTTTGTCCACGTCTCTTCGTTGACCGCCCCGGCTTTCAGCGCAGATGCCATGAAAGAGGAGTGACAAAGAAAAGGCGAGGTCAGGCAGCAAAAGAGCTCTGCAGGCTGCCACCTGCAGTCAACCGCGCACCCTGTTTTGGAAGCCACACGCCCGCCCGCCCGCCCGCCACCCCCCGCCCAAAACAAACAAACAAACAAACAAACAAACAAACAAACAAAGAGACAAGAACCCCGGCACCTGGCCTCTTTCTTGTCTTCAGGAGCTCATCCTGAAGCTCATCGCTTCTGTCTTGTCAGAGCAGGAAGCGCAGACCATCTGTATCCCGAGGACACCTGACCGGGATTAACACGTGTCCAGAGGTAGTCCCCATCTCTACGAGCGTGTCGCTTTGGTGCTTTTAATAATCCTAACTCGACGGTAGTCACTGGGACGGTCCTTTACGGTGGCTTCTTCAGACTTCTGGATCGCCAGTCCCAGTATTTCCATTTCATCCTACCAAAAAAAAACCCCAAAGCACGTTACAGCTGCACATAACATTTTCTGCCTGTTCTTGTACGAGTATTTAAGGCGTAGGAGAAAGAGAAGATCTGAAAGGCAGAAGAGGCATTCAAAAACCGTGCAACTATGAAAAAGTAAAGCAGCTCTCTCGGAAAAGCACGAGAAACGGCCATAAAAGGTATACTTATGAAATACGCCAAGTAATATCGGGGCACCAAAATATACTATATAGGAAGGCTAGGTGGCTCATTTGATAGAAATTCGATGTAAATCTAAGACAGTACCGAGAATTCTGTCTGTAAATGGGTAATATTCGGCACCACTCGGCTCTAAAATTGCCGCTGCGCCTGCCTGTGAAAAATCCTACTTTAAAAGCATCTAGTACGAACCTTAAAGTTTTCATCACAGTTACAGCCATCTTTCACCTTAAAGCATGCTTTACATTGCTGCTGCAGCCTATCTGCCAACTTGGAGTGTACACATCTGGGTATACACGCTTGTAATTCAGGACGATTCCCACAAATCGTTTCTGTGCAGAAAAACAGGCCTCGTTTCATTATGCAATCAAATTTGAAATTTTTTTTCTCGGGAGAAGTTTTGCCTTTTTAACTGTGAGAATTTTAACTAGGAATTCACACGCTACCCATGCCTCAAATTATGAGGAGACGCATCACAAAACGAACTCAAAACGAACATCCCGGATTCAGGAAAACTAATTGTGCCTCCCCCCTCTGTGGAACGTGTCCGTAGGACAGGAGCGGGCACCCGCTTTGCCACAGAAGCAGACGGATGCGGAATTGCTCCACGCGTGTCGGTTAACACACATTCGGCTAATGGCCCACCACTCCTTGTACGCAGAGGCTGACGACAGCCAGGTCGCCCGGTACGGGCTGAACACTTCGCAGGATTTGTTACAAACCTTTTTAGTGAAATAGATTTTGAAACCCCAGGAAACACACCCCTACCTCCGAGAATTGTAAGGCAATAAATATTTTGACAACTTACATTTCACGTCTATCCATGTATGTCCCATTACTGTCTGTGGTCATAAACTATCTAATATAGAATACTAAACGTTGCTACCATTTAAGAACCGAACGACAGCAACTGAACTGAACCGAAAGGAAGAGCTTTTCTTTGAAAATCGCAGTGCCACCTGAGAAGAAGCTGAAGACTGAAAATCGGGCGAGAGAATCACGCAAAAATATCAGCCTTGCTCTAAAAGCAAGACAGGAGAAAACCCACCAAAAAATAAAATGCAGTTCAATTGACCCAAAGGTCACCAAACAAGACAGGCAAAAAGCTTCACAACACACAGCGTTTGCACCGCTGTCGCTTTTCTGGCTTTTGCTGGGCCTAAGAGGTTGCTGTGACTTCCTCGAGCTGCCCTTCTGCGGTCACCAGATTGTTTCAGGGGAGACAGACGTCTCCCGGGGAGGCGCACGCAGAGAGCGCCGCTACGTCTCGGCTGTGACCCCTTGGTCACCGCGTTCCTGCGGTGCCCGTACCCGTGCTACCAACAGGATGTCACAAAAGGACGCAAGAGCAGGGGGAATCGCTACAGGAGTCCTGAATGTTTCCACGGGCTTTTGAAAACCCCATTTTCTAAATTAAGTTACGCGAGGGAGTCTTTTTGAAAGTTACGAGGCTTCTGTGTGTCTGCTACTAAAAACATCCAACCGACCGACTCAAAAAACACCCAGAACACACTTTCCCCACGTTCCCCCGACACCGTAGCCTTGCATCTCGGGGGATTTCCTTTCCTGCCTTGCGAACGGATGCAGGTTAGGGACACCATAAAACAGCTTCCCTAGGGTATCCGAACGGCTGTCAGCGTACCATTTAGATCCCTTGAGTACAAGCAATAGCGCGCGTTACCTCTCCGGTTTGATGCTCGCTGACAGGCCGAATCCTTTGTGGAACCTTAAGCTGTTGTTCCGGCTTCCCTATCTCTTGCTGGAAAAGGTCTCTCTCCTGCTCTCGGTCAATTGCTCGCTCCTGAAAGTGACAAAACAGTGAGGATGCACCATTTCACGTAAAAACTGTCTAAATTAAGGATATTACAGCTTCTCGCTTCTTTTAACACGAGGCTGCTAACGGTACGTCAGTAGCATTATTACATGTCAGTACGAGCCGGCAACGCGCGCTGGCAGCCCAGAAAGCCAACCCCACCCTGGGCTGCATCAAGAGAAGCGTGGCCAGCGGGTCACGGGAGGCGATTCTACCCCCCTCTACTCTGCGCGCGCGAGACCCCACCTGGCGTACGGTGTCCAGCTTTGGAGTCCTCGACACGGGAAGGACGTGGACCTGTTGGAAGGGGCCCAGCGGAGGGCCACGAAAACCATCGGAGGGACGGAGCACCTCCCCTGTGAAGAGAGACTGAGAGAGCTGGGGTTGTTCAGCCTGGAGAAGAGAAGGCTCCGGGGAGACCTCAGAGCAGCCTTCCAATATCTGAAGGGAGCCTACGGGAGAGCCGGAGAGGGACTCTCTGTCGGGAAAGGTAGCGACAGGACAAGGGGTAACGGTTTTAAATCGGAAGAGGGGAGATTCAGACTAGATGTTAGGAGGAAATTCTTTACCGTGAGGGTGGTGAGGCACTGGAACAGGTTGCCCGGGGAAGCTGTGGATGCCCCATCCCTGGAAGTGTTTAAGGCCAGGCTGGACGGGGCTTTGAGCAACCCGCTCTAGTGGAGGCGTCCCTGCCCAAGGCAGGGGGGCTGCAACACGATGATCTTGAAGGTCCCTTCCAACTCTAACCATTCTACGATTCTATGGTTTTTAAGGTGGCAGAACCTCTTGCGACTTCCATTAACAAAAACTACTCTCACCATTCGGGGCAACAAATCTCACATTTTTGAATAAAAACACGAGGACGGCACTGATACAGCCAGTATTATTTCACAAAAAGGACAGTTTTGTCTCTTCTGTTCAAAGCACAGCATACAAATAGCAATAGGCCAGTATTTTATGGTCTCCTTTCCTCGCGTTCATCCTTCATATATGTAGCATAAATAGGAATTAAGAATAGAAATTAACTTTGTGTTCATACTGAGGAGGAGCCAATGGGAAAAAAGAAATTCTAAATTTTGCATTTCAGTGTTACTTTTGACCAGCTGCAGTTGTTATATCCCACTCTGATATTTGGGGAATACATCTTTATACTGGAAATAAGGCACAGCCGCTGGCATCCGGTGAAACGTCACCTTTAAATGCCACTTTGCTGAACAGACAAACCTGATCAGACGCATTGAAATAAACTAGCTCAAGTAGCTGATACACAGAGGAATGCTCTGTCTAGCAACAGAAGCTTTTGCAAAAATGGAGGAAGCCAGAACAAAGCTGCAACAGTTACAAGTTGCAGATTTGAAAACCTCACCTGCTGTTTGAGCACCCCGCAGCCCGCCCAGCCCCTGCTTTCCCCCGCAGCCCCCAACGCCCTCCTGCCCACCCCCCCTGCAGAACCAGCCAAAACGGCTTCTGCTCTCCGCCCCCAAACCGCATCACTTACTGCCCCCTTCCGAGCCCCAAAACCCAGCCGCTGAGCCTCTGCTCGAGTCCCCAAAACGCCGGACTCCACCCCCGCCCCTCAGCCCAAAGCCACACGACTCCCTCTCCGGCTGAAGCCCCAACACCAGCCACGCGAGCCCGTTTGCCAGCCCCAGGAGCCGCGAGCACCTCCCCAGACGCCTCAGCCCGCCCCCCCGCAACGCCGTCTCCCCTCGGAGCCGCCTCGGGACCCCGGCCGCCTTCCCCGCGCCCCCCCGCTGGCCTCGACGCTGTCCAGCTGCCTCGCGACGCTGTCCAGCGGCACCGCGACGCTGCCCAGCGGCACCGCGACGCTGCCCAGCGGCACCGCGACGCTGTCCGGCTGCCCGGTGCTTTCCGCCCGCGCCGGTCCGGTGCGGTGCGGTCCGCGCCGCGCCGCGCCGCAGCCGCTTCTGCGCGCGCCGCCATTTTCCCCCGGCCCCCTCCGCTTCCGGAGCGGCTCGGCCCGCCCATGCGGCGCGCCCATTGGTCACGGCGCCGGAAGCGGCTTCCGTCCTCGGGGAGCCCGTCCCATTGGTCGGTCGCGCCGTCAATCTTCAGCGCCTCCCACCCCGGCCAATCGGAGCGCGGCAGGCGATCCGACCAATGGGAGCGCGGCGGTCGCGCTGTGATTGGCTCGTCCTCCTGTCAATCCGCCAGGGGGCGGTTGCCATGGTGAGGACGCCCCGCCCGGTGGCGCATGCGCAGTAGTGAGGGCGGCGCCGTGCTCGCTACTGCCCCCTCGTGGACAAAAAGCGGTACTGCAGGTACGCAGGTACAGGGCGGGGGGGGGGGGGGACGCGCATGCCCAGTAGAAAGGGGGGCGCTGCGCTCGCCGCCGCTGCCGCCCGTGCCAGCAGAAACCGGCGGTGCGGCTCGGGGAGCGGGGGGAGGCGGGACCGGGGAAGGTTCCCTTTTCCCCAAATTGGGGAAAATGTTATTCATGTTCGGGGTTCAATTTGGGGGTTCAATTTACGGTTCTGCAGCGTCAGCCCCCGCATGGGCGCCGTCCCCGGCGGCGGGGAAGGGCAAGAAAAACCCTAACAAAACCCTGAAGTCTTTTCCGTTGCGGAAAAGCACCGAAAAAAACCCCAAATTGAATAATTTTCCCCAATTTGGGGAAAATGGAACCTCCCAGGGCTCCGCCTTCCCCCCCCGCATCCGCCGAGCTGCAGCGCCGGTTTCTGCTGGCACGGGCGGCAGCGGCGAGCGCAGCGCCCCCCCCCCCCCCCGTCCACTGCGCATGCGGCCGGACCCCCCTACCCCCGTACCTGCAGTACCGCTTTTTGTCCACAAGCGGCGGCAGCAGCGAGGGCGGCGCCACTCTTTCCACTGCGCATGCGCGCCCCCCACCTGCAGTACCGATTTTTGTCCACAAGGCGGCAGTAGCGAGCACGGCGCCGCCCTTACTACTGCGCATGCGCGACCAGGCGGGGCTTCCTCACCATGGCAACCGCCCCCGGGAGGATTGACAGGAGGACGAGCCAATCACAACGCGACCGCCGCGCTCCGATTGGTCGGATCGCCTGCCGCGCTCCGATTGGCCGGAGTGGGACGTCAATGGCGGTTGCCATGGTGAGGACGCCCCGCCCGGTGGCGCATGCGCAGTAGTGAGGACGGCGCCGTCCTTACTACTGCGCATGCGCGACCGGGCGGGGCTTCCTCACCATGGCAACCGCCCCCCGGGCGGATTGACAGGAGGACGAGCCAATCACAACGCGACCGCCCCGCTCCGATTGGTCGGATCGCCTGCCGCGCTCCGATTGGCCGGACTGGGAGGCGCTGGAGATTGACGGCGCGATCGACCAATGGGACGGGGGCTCCTAGAGGACGGACGCCGCTTACGGCACCGCGACCAATGGGCGCGCGGTATGGGCGGGCCGAGCCGCTCCGGAACCGGAGGGGGCCGGGGGAAAACGGCGGCCAGCCCAGAAATCGCTGCGGACCGGTCCGCAGCGGGCGGAAAGCACCGGGCAGCGCCCACGCCCCCTTCCTTGTCCCCCTCTGAGACCTCACCGGGGCCATGAGCGGTGACCGCTCTCAGCCCGCTTCCCTCCACCCAGGGACCGTGACCACTTACCGGCGGGCAGGCCTTCCCGCTCTCTGCCCTGTCCCCGCTCGCAGTCCGGGCAGCCGCAGCCGTCGCCTCGGCGCCAAAAACCTCCGGTGTTCGCCCCGCAACCAGCCCCAGGGACGCCGCGGCGCTCTGCGCGTGGCCCCGGGGGCCGTGGGGGCGACAGCAGCCAGTCCGCCGGCGTCCAGGAAGGCAGGCGGGGGTGCCGCCTTATCCACCACAGAGACATCGGGGAGCTTTGCGTCCCTGCAGGAAAACGGGGCTGCGTTTTTTTCCTCCTGTCCCGCTGCACCGATCCAGCTCCCCAGGGCGGGAGGGGAAACGGGGGAAGGGGCTGCTTTTCATAGAATCATAGAATCGTCTAGGTTGCAAGAGACCCTTGGGATCATCGAGTCCAACCATCTACCCTACTCTACAAAGTTCTCCCCTACACCATATCCCCCAACACCACATCTCGACGGTTCTTAAACACATCCAGGGATGGTGACTCGACCACCTCCCTGGGTAGCCTGTTCCAATGCCCGACCACTCCCTCTGTGAAACATTCTTTCCTAATGTCCAGTCTAAACCTACCCTGTTGGAGCTTGAAGCCGTTCCCTCTCGTTCTGTCATTACCTACCCGTGCCAGGAGACCAGCACCGACCTCTCTACAGTGTCCTTTCAAGTAGGTTTAGAGAGTGACGAGGTCTCCCCTCAGCCCCCTCTTCCTCATACTAAACAGTCCCAGCTCCTTCAACCGCTCTTCATAGGATTTGTTTTCCAGGCCCTTCACCAGCTTCGTTGCCCTCCTCTGCACTCGCTCCAGCACCTCGACATCTCTCTTGGATTGAGGTGCCCAAAACCGGACGCAATACTCCAGGTGCGGCCTCACCAGTGCCGAGTACAGGGGCACAATCGCCTCCCTACTTCTGCTGCTCACGCTGTTTCTAATACAAGCCAGGATGCCGTTGGCTTTCGTGGCCACCTGGGCACACTGCCGGCTCACGTTCAGCCGCTTGTCCATTAGAACCCCCAGGTCTCTTTCTTCCAGGTGGTTTTCCAGCCACATTTCCCCAAGCCTGTAGCGCTGCTCGGGGTTATTGTGGCCCACGCGCAGAACCTGGCGCTCGCCCTTGTTGAAACTCATACCACTGATGTTGGCCCAACGATCCAATCTACCTAAGTCTCTCTGTAGAGCTTCCCTATCCTCCTGGGAATCAACACTCCTGCTTAAAGCGCTTTTGAAAGCGCTTGGACGCCGGCAAGAGAGAGCAGAGGGGAGGGCCAGTTTGGAAATCCCTTCTAGCGATAGGCTCTCTTTGCAGTCTGGAACCATCTACAGCACAGGCGTTTACGCCTCCGCACTGACCGACCCGTGGGTAAGACTTAGGGAAAAGGGATGCTCTTGATACACTTCGACAGAACGTCTGCTAAGAGTCACATCTGTTTAGACTTACAGATTAACACGCACGATAGACAACATCCAATTGGACTAGCGACCTGTCCAGACATCCGCTTTGACGCTTCAATCTCTCTTTATAAATAAATCTTTTAAAAAATCTTTCCGTCGTCTAAACTCCCATTAAATAATACAGAATCCTTAGAGATACGGGTTGGTATTTGGAACTCCTTTTATATACGTAAGGGAATATTAGTTTTCAACACACAGAAAAATGAGAGATTGTTCTCTACTCCAATGCCTCACCCCCGCATATACAGCTTTTAACATTTTTTAAACACCACCGCCCAAAACCCCAACCACCTGCCCCGCACCAAGTTTTCAGGCGTTTGGGGGCCGTGACCCACCCTCTTGTGGGGGGAACCCCACTTAACCCCCACTCACCTGCTCCTCCGCCGCACCGTCGCTCCCCCGCTGACATCCGGCTGCCCCAAATGACATCATCACACCACCACC
Source organism: Numenius arquata (assembly GCF_964106895.1). NCBI lineage: Eukaryota > Metazoa > Chordata > Aves > Charadriiformes > Scolopacidae > Numenius > Numenius arquata. Next base: position 13,167 of record NW_027415728.1, read on the forward strand.
ACCCCCCACACACGCACCGTTTTTTTTAATTCGCCCCAAAAAATGCACCGAACGACCAGACCCAGGGCTGGCCCCTTCCCCTCAGGCGGCTCCACCACCGGCTGCAAACCCGGGCCGGGGCATCTGTCGAGCAGCACGAGACGCGGACAACGAGGCACCTGCAAAACAAACAGCAAACCCCAACCGGAGATCAGCATCATCAAACGAAAGAGCACCGAAGAGAGTAGAGGAATTCCCTCCGGCCGAGGGACAGGACAGGAGCTGAGCTACAGGAGGATTGCGGGGAAACAGCTCCGCTCCAAAGACGGCACGGCCTGCCAAAGCCGGAGCCATCCCGACGCTTCAGGTCCCTATTCAGACTGACCCGTGCCACTTGCAACACCTTCTCAGCCTAACAGCGGAACAAACCCTCCGCCCGCTGGGGGGAAGCGCCTCCTCCCTTCCCTTTCCCCGCCGCTGGAAAGCTCTGCGCGCGTTTAGATACGGCCAAGAAAAATACTCACGCTAGAAAAGCCTCGGACTTTTTCTTCGGCGCTAATTCAACTGGCACAGCTCCGAACCCCCACCGTTGCGCTCTCCGTCTCCAGAACGCGCAGTTGTCATTTGACCGGGGGCTGCTTTCTCTCCTACCCAAGGAGGAGGGACATCTGGCCGGCGGCACTGCCCGAGAGAGATGCTACCGCACTGCCGGGGAAACGCGACGCTGAAAGCCAGGCAGAAATCAGGTTCTTCAGAGCGCTCCGCCTAAAGAAAAGGGGGGGGAAAAACAAAAAACAAAAAAACTAGAAAAAAAACCCAACCAAAAACCCAACCCGTTACCTTCAGTCGCCTCTCTTTTCAAAGATTTGGAACAAATACCTCGCCGCTTAGGGACGCCTAAGACGCTGTAGGCTACAGCCGGTGGACGGTTGCCGTTTAAAGCCTGCAAGTCAGTTTGCACGTTATACGACTTTAACCCTTTTTTTAAAGTCTCCTTTACGATAGAAAAAACCAGGAAGGTAAGAGATTCCCCAAACGGCTGTACTTTTGGCAGGGGGAAATCCAATCCCCGGTGCCGCGATCCACCAGGCTACCGAAAACGACCGGCGGACCGGCCAAGGCTTTTGGCTGTGCCGAACACGCAGAGGAACAGGGTTTGGCCGTGTCCCCGCTGTTACGGGGGACCCAGAGCCCAAAGGCCGGCCATGCCATCGGCCGTCGGAAGAGGTGCCGCGCTCGGGCCTTTGGAAGGACATCGTCTTTCTTTTTGTCCCTATTTAATAGAGCGCGCGACGTCTCCTCGCTGATGACTTCTGCTGCCCAGCGCATCGTCTCCGAGGATCCCCTCTCGTGGGAACTTCAGGAGAGGCAACCGCTTGGCACGAGAAACCGGTGCCCTTTCAGAAAGGGAAACCTCCTTCCGACTGACGTCCAAATGACACGCCGTAGGCTACGGACAACGGACGTTCCTGGAAGGCTCGACTCACCTAAGCCACCTCAGGACTCGCCGCCACCAGTGACGAGGCTGATGATGCTCCTTGGTTCGTGGCAAAGCCTGGAAAACAGGCAGAAGCGGCGCCGGTTCGTCCCGTTTTGTCCACGTCTCTTCGTTGACCGCCCCGGCTTTCAGCGCAGATGCCATGAAAGAGGAGTGACAAAGAAAAGGCGAGGTCAGGCAGCAAAAGAGCTCTGCAGGCTGCCACCTGCAGTCAACCGCGCACCCTGTTTTGGAAGCCACACGCCCGCCCGCCCGCCCGCCACCCCCCGCCCAAAACAAACAAACAAACAAACAAACAAACAAACAAACAAACAAAGAGACAAGAACCCCGGCACCTGGCCTCTTTCTTGTCTTCAGGAGCTCATCCTGAAGCTCATCGCTTCTGTCTTGTCAGAGCAGGAAGCGCAGACCATCTGTATCCCGAGGACACCTGACCGGGATTAACACGTGTCCAGAGGTAGTCCCCATCTCTACGAGCGTGTCGCTTTGGTGCTTTTAATAATCCTAACTCGACGGTAGTCACTGGGACGGTCCTTTACGGTGGCTTCTTCAGACTTCTGGATCGCCAGTCCCAGTATTTCCATTTCATCCTACCAAAAAAAAACCCCAAAGCACGTTACAGCTGCACATAACATTTTCTGCCTGTTCTTGTACGAGTATTTAAGGCGTAGGAGAAAGAGAAGATCTGAAAGGCAGAAGAGGCATTCAAAAACCGTGCAACTATGAAAAAGTAAAGCAGCTCTCTCGGAAAAGCACGAGAAACGGCCATAAAAGGTATACTTATGAAATACGCCAAGTAATATCGGGGCACCAAAATATACTATATAGGAAGGCTAGGTGGCTCATTTGATAGAAATTCGATGTAAATCTAAGACAGTACCGAGAATTCTGTCTGTAAATGGGTAATATTCGGCACCACTCGGCTCTAAAATTGCCGCTGCGCCTGCCTGTGAAAAATCCTACTTTAAAAGCATCTAGTACGAACCTTAAAGTTTTCATCACAGTTACAGCCATCTTTCACCTTAAAGCATGCTTTACATTGCTGCTGCAGCCTATCTGCCAACTTGGAGTGTACACATCTGGGTATACACGCTTGTAATTCAGGACGATTCCCACAAATCGTTTCTGTGCAGAAAAACAGGCCTCGTTTCATTATGCAATCAAATTTGAAATTTTTTTTCTCGGGAGAAGTTTTGCCTTTTTAACTGTGAGAATTTTAACTAGGAATTCACACGCTACCCATGCCTCAAATTATGAGGAGACGCATCACAAAACGAACTCAAAACGAACATCCCGGATTCAGGAAAACTAATTGTGCCTCCCCCCTCTGTGGAACGTGTCCGTAGGACAGGAGCGGGCACCCGCTTTGCCACAGAAGCAGACGGATGCGGAATTGCTCCACGCGTGTCGGTTAACACACATTCGGCTAATGGCCCACCACTCCTTGTACGCAGAGGCTGACGACAGCCAGGTCGCCCGGTACGGGCTGAACACTTCGCAGGATTTGTTACAAACCTTTTTAGTGAAATAGATTTTGAAACCCCAGGAAACACACCCCTACCTCCGAGAATTGTAAGGCAATAAATATTTTGACAACTTACATTTCACGTCTATCCATGTATGTCCCATTACTGTCTGTGGTCATAAACTATCTAATATAGAATACTAAACGTTGCTACCATTTAAGAACCGAACGACAGCAACTGAACTGAACCGAAAGGAAGAGCTTTTCTTTGAAAATCGCAGTGCCACCTGAGAAGAAGCTGAAGACTGAAAATCGGGCGAGAGAATCACGCAAAAATATCAGCCTTGCTCTAAAAGCAAGACAGGAGAAAACCCACCAAAAAATAAAATGCAGTTCAATTGACCCAAAGGTCACCAAACAAGACAGGCAAAAAGCTTCACAACACACAGCGTTTGCACCGTCGCTTTTCTGGCTTTTGCTGGGCCTAAGAGGTTGCTGTGACTTCCTCGAGCTGCCCTTCTGCGGTCACCAGATTGTTTCAGGGGAGACAGACGTCTCCCGGGGAGGCGCACGCAGAGAGCGCCGCTACGTCTCGGCTGTGACCCCTTGGTCACCGCGTTCCTGCGGTGCCCGTACCCGTGCTACCAACAGGATGTCACAAAAGGACGCAAGAGCAGGGGGAATCGCTACAGGAGTCCTGAATGTTTCCACGGGCTTTTGAAAACCCCATTTTCTAAATTAAGTTACGCGAGGGAGTCTTTTTGAAAGTTACGAGGCTTCTGTGTGTCTGCTACTAAAAACATCCAACCGACCGACTCAAAAAACACCCAGAACACACTTTCCCCACGTTCCCCCGACACCGTAGCCTTGCATCTCGGGGGATTTCCTTTCCTGCCTTGCGAACGGATGCAGGTTAGGGACACCATAAAACAGCTTCCCTAGGGTATCCGAACGGCTGTCAGCGTACCATTTAGATCCCTTGAGTACAAGCAATAGCGCGCGTTACCTCTCCGGTTTGATGCTCGCTGACAGGCCGAATCCTTTGTGGAACCTTAAGCTGTTGTTCCGGCTTCCCTATCTCTTGCTGGAAAAGGTCTCTCTCCTGCTCTCGGTCAATTGCTCGCTCCTGAAAGTGACAAAACAGTGAGGATGCACCATTTCACGTAAAAACTGTCTAAATTAAGGATATTACAGCTTCTCGCTTCTTTTAACACGAGGCTGCTAACGGTACGTCAGTAGCATTATTACATGTCAGTACGAGCCGGCAACGCGCGCTGGCAGCCCAGAAAGCCAACCCCACCCTGGGCTGCATCAAGAGAAGCGTGGCCAGCGGGTCACGGGAGGCGATTCTACCCCCCTCTACTCTGCGCGCGCGAGACCCCACCTGGCGTACGGTGTCCAGCTTTGGAGTCCTCGACACGGGAAGGACGTGGACCTGTTGGAAGGGGCCCAGCGGAGGGCCACGAAAACCATCGGAGGGACGGAGCACCTCCCCTGTGAAGAGAGACTGAGAGAGCTGGGGTTGTTCAGCCTGGAGAAGAGAAGGCTCCGGGGAGACCTCAGAGCAGCCTTCCAATATCTGAAGGGAGCCTACGGGAGAGCCGGAGAGGGACTCTCTGTCGGGAAAGGTAGCGACAGGACAAGGGGTAACGGTTTTAAATCGGAAGAGGGGAGATTCAGACTAGATGTTAGGAGGAAATTCTTTACCGTGAGGGTGGTGAGGCACTGGAACAGGTTGCCCGGGGAAGCTGTGGATGCCCCATCCCTGGAAGTGTTTAAGGCCAGGCTGGACGGGGCTTTGAGCAACCCGCTCTAGTGGAGGCGTCCCTGCCCAAGGCAGGGGGGCTGCAACACGATGATCTTGAAGGTCCCTTCCAACTCTAACCATTCTACGATTCTATGGTTTTTAAGGTGGCAGAACCTCTTGCGACTTCCATTAACAAAAACTACTCTCACCATTCGGGGCAACAAATCTCACATTTTTGAATAAAAACACGAGGACGGCACTGATACAGCCAGTATTATTTCACAAAAAGGACAGTTTTGTCTCTTCTGTTCAAAGCACAGCATACAAATAGCAATAGGCCAGTATTTTATGGTCTCCTTTCCTCGCGTTCATCCTTCATATATGTAGCATAAATAGGAATTAAGAATAGAAATTAACTTTGTGTTCATACTGAGGAGGAGCCAATGGGAAAAAAGAAATTCTAAATTTTGCATTTCAGTGTTACTTTTGACCAGCTGCAGTTGTTATATCCCACTCTGATATTTGGGGAATACATCTTTATACTGGAAATAAGGCACAGCCGCTGGCATCCGGTGAAACGTCACCTTTAAATGCCACTTTGCTGAACAGACAAACCTGATCAGACGCATTGAAATAAACTAGCTCAAGTAGCTGATACACAGAGGAATGCTCTGTCTAGCAACAGAAGCTTTTGCAAAAATGGAGGAAGCCAGAACAAAGCTGCAACAGTTACAAGTTGCAGATTTGAAAACCTCACCTGCTGTTTGAGCACCCCGCAGCCCGCCCAGCCCCTGCTTTCCCCCGCAGCCCCCAACGCCCTCCTGCCCACCCCCCCTGCAGAACCAGCCAAAACGGCTTCTGCTCTCCGCCCCCAAACCGCATCACTTACTGCCCCCTTCCGAGCCCCAAAACCCAGCCGCTGAGCCTCTGCTCGAGTCCCCAAAACGCCGGACTCCACCCCCGCCCCTCAGCCCAAAGCCACACGACTCCCTCTCCGGCTGAAGCCCCAACACCAGCCACGCGAGCCCGTTTGCCAGCCCCAGGAGCCGCGAGCACCTCCCCAGACGCCTCAGCCCGCCCCCCCGCAACGCCGTCTCCCCTCGGAGCCGCCTCGGGACCCCGGCCGCCTTCCCCGCGCCCCCCCGCTGGCCTCGACGCTGTCCAGCTGCCTCGCGACGCTGTCCAGCGGCACCGCGACGCTGTCCAGCGGCACCGCGACGCTGTCCGGCTGCCCGGTGCTTTCCGCCCGCGCCGGTCCGGTGCGGTGCGGTCCGCGCCGCGCCGCGCCGCAGCCGCTTCTGCGCGCGCCGCCATTTTCCCCCGGCCCCCTCCGCTTCCGGAGCGGCTCGGCCCGCCCATGCGGCGCGCCCATTGGTCACGGCGCCGGAAGCGGCTTCCGTCCTCGGGGAGCCCGTCCCATTGGTCGGTCGCGCCGTCAATCTTCAGCGCCTCCCACCCCGGCCAATCGGAGCGCGGCAGGCGATCCGACCAATCGGAGCGCGGCGGTCGCGCTGTGATTGGCTCGTCCTCCTGTCAATCCGCCAGGGGGCGGTTGCCATGGTGAGGACGCCCCGCCCGGTGGCGCATGCGCAGTAGTGAGGGCGGCGCCGTCCTTACTACTGCGCATGCGCGACCGGGCGGGGCTTCCTCACCATGGCAACCGCCCCCCGGGCGGATTGACAGGAGGACGAGCCAATCACAACGCGACCGCCGCGCTCCGATTGGTCGGATCGCCTGCCGCGCTCCGATTGGCCGGAGTGGGACGTCAATGGCGGTTGCCATGGTGAGGACGCCCCGCCCGGTGGCGCATGCGCAGTAGTGAGGGCGGCGCCGTGCTCGCTACTGCCCCCTCGTGGACAAAAAGCGGTACTGCAGGTACGCAGGTACAGGGCGGGGGGGGGGGGGGGACGCGCATGCCCAGTAGAAAGGGGGGCGCTGCGCTCGCCGCCGCTGCCGCCCGTGCCAGCAGAAACCGGCGGTGCGGCTCGGGGAGCGGGGGGAGGCGGGACCGGGGAAGGTTCCCTTTTCCCCAAATTGGGGAAAATGTTATTCATGTTCGGGGTTCAATTTGGGGGTTCAATTTACGGTTCTGCAGCGTCAGCCCCCGCATGGGCGCCGTCCCCGGCGGCGGGGAAGGGCAAGAAAAACCCTAACAAAACCCTGAAGTCTTTTCCGTTGCGGAAAAGCACCGAAAAAAACCCCAAATTGAATAATTTTCCCCAATTTGGGGAAAATGGAACCTCCCAGGGCTCCGCCTTCCCCCCCCGCATCCGCCGAGCTGCAGCGCCGGTTTCTGCTGGCACGGGCGGCAGCGGCGAGCGCAGCGCCCCCCCCCCCCCCCGTCCACTGCGCATGCGGCCGGACCCCCCTACCCCCGTACCTGCAGTACCGCTTTTTGTCCACAAGCGGCGGCAGCAGCGAGGGCGGCGCCACTCTTTCCACTGCGCATGCGCGCCCCCCACCTGCAGTACCGATTTTTGTCCACAAGGCGGCAGTAGCGAGCACGGCGCCGCCCTTACTACTGCGCATGCGCGACCAGGCGGGGCTTCCTCACCATGGCAACCGCCCCCGGGAGGATTGACAGGAGGACGAGCCAATCACAACGCGACCGCCGCGCTCCGATTGGTCGGATCGCCTGCCGCGCTCCGATTGGCCGGAGTGGGACGTCAATGGCGGTTGCCATGGTGAGGACGCCCCGCCCGGTGGCGCATGCGCAGTAGTGAGGACGGCGCCGTCCTTACTACTGCGCATGCGCGACCGGGCGGGGCTTCCTCACCATGGCAACCGCCCCCCGGGCGGATTGACAGGAGGACGAGCCAATCACAACGCGACCGCCCCGCTCCGATTGGTCGGATCGCCTGCCGCGCTCCGATTGGCCGGACTGGGAGGCGCTGGAGATTGACGGCGCGATCGACCAATGGGACGGGGGCTCCTAGAGGACGGACGCCGCTTACGGCACCGCGACCAATGGGCGCGCGGTATGGGCGGGCCGAGCCGCTCCGGAACCGGAGGGGGCCGGGGGAAAACGGCGGCCAGCCCAGAAATCGCTGCGGACCGGTCCGCAGCGGGCGGAAAGCACCGGGCAGCGCCCACGCCCCCTTCCTTGTCCCCCTCTGAGACCTCACCGGGGCCATGAGCGGTGACCGCTCTCAGCCCGCTTCCCTCCACCCAGGGACCGTGACCACTTACCGGCGGGCAGGCCTTCCCGCTCTCTGCCCTGTCCCCGCTCGCAGTCCGGGCAGCCGCAGCCGTCGCCTCGGCGCCAAAAACCTCCGGTGTTCGCCCCGCAACCAGCCCCAGGGACGCCGCGGCGCTCTGCGCGTGGCCCCGGGGGCCGTGGGGGCGACAGCAGCCAGTCCGCCGGCGTCCAGGAAGGCAGGCGGGGGTGCCGCCTTATCCACCACAGAGACATCGGGGAGCTTTGCGTCCCTGCAGGAAAACGGGGCTGCGTTTTTTTCCTCCTGTCCCGCTGCACCGATCCAGCTCCCCAGGGCGGGAGGGGAAACGGGGGAAGGGGCTGCTTTTCATAGAATCATAGAATCGTCTAGGTTGCAAGAGACCCTTGGCATCATCGAGTCCAACCATCTACCCTACTCTACAAAGTTCTCCCCTACACCATATCCCCCAACACCACATCTCGACGGTTCTTAAACACATCCAGGGATGGTGACTCGACCACCTCCCTGGGTAGCCTGTTCCAATGCCCGACCACTCCCTCTGTGAAACATTCTTTCCTAATGTCCAGTCTAAACCTACCCTGTTGGAGCTTGAAGCCGTTCCCTCTCGTTCTGTCATTACCTACCCGTGCCAGGAGACCAGCACCGACCTCTCTACAGTGTCCTTTCAAGTAGGTTTAGAGAGTGACGAGGTCTCCCCTCAGCCCCCTCTTCCTCATACTAAACAGTCCCAGCTCCTTCAACCGCTCTTCATAGGATTTGTTTTCCAGGCCCTTCACCAGCTTCGTTGCCCTCCTCTGCACTCGCTCCAGCACCTCGACATCTCTCTTGGATTGAGGTGCCCAAAACCGGACGCAATACTCCAGGTGCGGCCTCACCAGTGCCGAGTACAGGGGCACAATCGCCTCCCTACTTCTGCTGCTCACGCTGTTTCTAATACAAGCCAGGATGCCGTTGGCTTTCGTGGCCACCTGGGCACACTGCCGGCTCACGTTCAGCCGCTTGTCCATTAGAACCCCCAGGTCTCTTTCTTCCAGGTGGTTTTCCAGCCACATTTCCCCAAGCCTGTAGCGCTGCTCGGGGTTATTGTGGCCCACGCGCAGAACCTGGCGCTCGCCCTTGTTGAAACTCATACCACTGATGTTGGCCCAACGATCCAATCTACCTAAGTCTCTCTGTAGAGCTTCCCTATCCTCCTGGGAATCAACACTCCTGCTTAAAGCGCTTTTGAAAGCGCTTGGACGCCGGCAAGAGAGAGCAGAGGGGAGGGCCAGTTTGGAAATCCCTTCTAGCGATAGGCTCTCTTTGCAGTCTGGAACCATCTACAGCACAGGCGTTTACGCCTCCGCACTGACCGACCCGTGGGTAAGACTTAGGGAAAAGGGATGCTCTTGATACACTTCGACAGAACGTCTGCTAAGAGTCACATCTGTTTAGACTTACAGATTAACACGCACGATAGACAACATCCAATTGGACTAGCGACCTGTCCAGACATCCGCTTTGACGCTTCAATCTCTCTTTATAAATAAATCTTTTAAAAAATCTTTCCGTCGTCTAAACTCCCATTAAATAATACAGAATCCTTAGAGATACGGGTTGGTATTTGGAACTCCTTTTATATACGTAAGGGAATATTAGTTTTCAACACACAGAAAAATGAGAGATTGTTCTCTACTCCAATGCCTCACCCCCGCATATACAGCTTTTAACATTTTTTAAACACCACCGCCCAAAACCCCAACCACCTGCCCCGCACCAAGTTTTCAGGCGTTTGGGGGCCGTGACCCACCCTCTTGTGGGGGGAACCCCACTTAACCCCCACTCACCTGCTCCTCCGCCGCACCGTCGCTCCCCCGCTGACATCCGGCTGCCCCAAATGACATCATCACACCACCACCACCCCCCACACACGCACCGTTTTTTTTAATTCGCCCCAAAAAATGCACCGAACGACCAGACCCAGGGCTGGCCCCTTCCCCTCAGGCGGCTCCACCACCGGCTGCAAACCCGGGCCGGGGCATCTGTCGAGCAGCACGAGACGCGGACAACGAGGCACCTGCAAAACAAACAGCAAACCCCAACCGGAGATCAGCATCATCAAACGAAAGAGCACCGAAGAGAGTAGAGGAATTCCCTCCGGCCGAGGGACAGGACAGGAGCTGAGCTACAGGAGGATTGCGGGGAAACAGCTCCGCTCCAAAGACGGCACGGCCTGCCAAAGCCGGAGCCATCCCGACGCTTCAGGTCCCTATTCAGACTGACCCGTGCCACTTGCAACACCTTCTCAGCCTAACAGCGGAACAAACCCTCCGCCCGCTGGGGGGAAGCGCCTCCTCCCTTCCCTTTCCCCGCCGCTGGAAAGCTCTGCGCGCGTTTAGATACGGCCAAGAAAAATACTCACGCTAGAAAAGCCTCGGACTTTTTCTTCGGCGCTAATTCAACTGGCACAGCTCCGAACCCCCACCGTTGCGCTCTCCGTCTCCAGAACGCGCAGTTGTCATTTGACCGGGGGCTGCTTTCTCTCCTACCCAAGGAGGAGGGACATCTGGCCGGCGGCACTGCCCGAGAGAGATGCTACCGCACTGCCGGGGAAACGCGACGCTGAAAGCCAGGCAGAAATCAGGTTCTTCAGAGCGCTCCGCCTAAAGAAAAGGGGGGGGAAAAACAAAAAACAAAAAAACTAGAAAAAAAACCCAACCAAAAACCCAACCCGTTACCTTCAGTCGCCTCTCTTTTCAAAGATTTGGAACAAATACCTCGCCGCTTAGGGACGCCTAAGACGCTGTAGGCTACAGCCGGTGGACGGTTGCCGTTTAAAGCCTGCAAGTCAGTTTGCACGTTATACGACTTTAACCCTTTTTTTAAAGTCTCCTTTACGATAGAAAAAACCAGGAAGGTAAGAGATTCCCCAAACGGCTGTACTTTTGGCAGGGGGAAATCCAATCCCCGGTGCCGCGATCCACCAGGCTACCGAAAACGACCGGCGGACCGGCCAAGGCTTTTGGCTGTGCCGAACACGCAGAGGAACAGGGTTTGGCCGTGTCCCCGCTGTTACGGGGGACCCAGAGCCCAAAGGCCGGCCATGCCATCGGCCGTCGGAAGAGGTGCCGCGCTCGGGCCTTTGGAAGGACATCGTCTTTCTTTTTGTCCCTATTTAATAGAGCGCGCGACGTCTCCTCGCTGATGACTTCTGCTGCCCAGCGCATCGTCTCCGAGGATCCCCTCTCGTGGGAACTTCAGGAGAGGCAACCGCTTGGCACGAGAAACCGGTGCCCTTTCAGAAAGGGAAACCTCCTTCCGACTGACGTCCAAATGACACGCCGTAGGCTACGGACAACGGACGTTCCTGGAAGGCTCGACTCACCTAAGCCACCTCAGGACTCGCCGCCACCAGTGACGAGGCTGATGATGCTCCTTGGTTCGTGGCAAAGCCTGGAAAACAGGCAGAAGCGGCGCCGGTTCGTCCCGTTTTGTCCACGTCTCTTCGTTGACCGCCCCGGCTTTCAGCGCAGATGCCATGAAAGAGGAGTGACAAAGAAAAGGCGAGGTCAGGCAGCAAAAGAGCTCTGCAGGCTGCCACCTGCAGTCAACCGCGCACCCTGTTTTGGAAGCCACACGCCCGCCCGCCCGCCCGCCACCCCCCGCCCAAAACAAACAAACAAACAAACAAACAAACAAACAAACAAAGAGACAAGAACCCCGGCACCTGGCCTCTTTCTTGTCTTCAGGAGCTCATCCTGAAGCTCATCGCTTCTGTCTTGTCAGAGCAGGAAGCGCAGACCATCTGTATCCCGAGGACACCTGACCGGGATTAACACGTGTCCAGAGGTAGTCCCCATCTCTACGAGCGTGTCGCTTTGGTGCTTTTAATAATCCTAACTCGACGGTAGTCACTGGGACGGTCCTTTACGGTGGCTTCTTCAGACTTCTGGATCGCCAGTCCCAGTATTTCCATTTCATCCTACCAAAAAAAAACCCCAAAGCACGTTACAGCTGCACATAACATTTTCTGCCTGTTCTTGTACGAGTATTTAAGGCGTAGGAGAAAGAGAAGATCTGAAAGGCAGAAGAGGCATTCAAAAACCGTGCAACTATGAAAAAGTAAAGCAGCTCTCTCGGAAAAGCACGAGAAACGGCCATAAAAGGTATACTTATGAAATACGCCAAGTAATATCGGGGCACCAAAATATACTATATAGGAAGGCTAGGTGGCTCATTTGATAGAAATTCGATGTAAATCTAAGACAGTACCGAGAATTCTGTCTGTAAATGGGTAATATTCGGCACCACTCGGCTCTAAAATTGCCGCTGCGCCTGCCTGTGAAAAATCCTACTTTAAAAGCATCTAGTACGAACCTTAAAGTTTTCATCACAGTTACAGCCATCTTTCACCTTAAAGCATGCTTTACATTGCTGCTGCAGCCTATCTGCCAACTTGGAGTGTACACATCTGGGTATACACGCTTGTAATTCAGGACGATTCCCACAAATCGTTTCTGTGCAGAAAAACAGGCCTCGTTTCATTATGCAATCAAATTTGAAATTTTTTTTCTCGGGAGAAGTTTTGCCTTTTTAACTGTGAGAATTTTAACTAGGAATTCACACGCTACCCATGCCTCAAATTATGAGGAGACGCATCACAAAACGAACTCAAAACGAACATCCCGGATTCAGGAAAACTAATTGTGCCTCCCCCCTCTGTGGAACGTGTCCGTAGGACAGGAGCGGGCACCCGCTTTGCCACAGAAGCAGACGGATGCGGAATTGCTCCACGCGTGTCGGTTAACACACATTCGGCTAATGGCCCACCACTCCTTGTACGCAGAGGCTGACGACAGCCAGGTCGCCCGGTACGGGCTGAACACTTCGCAGGATTTGTTACAAACCTTTTTAGTGAAATAGATTTTGAAACCCCAGGAAACACACCCCTACCTCCGAGAATTGTAAGGCAATAAATATTTTGACAACTTACATTTCACGTCTATCCATGTATGTCCCATTACTGTCTGTGGTCATAAACTATCTAATATAGAATACTAAACGTTGCTACCATTTAAGAACCGAACGACAGCAACTGAACTGAACCGAAAGGAAGAGCTTTTCTTTGAAAATCGCAGTGCCACCTGAGAAGAAGCTGAAGACTGAAAATCGGGCGAGAGAATCACGCAAAAATATCAGCCTTGCTCTAAAAGCAAGACAGGAGAAAACCCACCAAAAAATAAAATGCAGTTCAATTGACCCAAAGGTCACCAAACAAGACAGGCAAAAAGCTTCACAACACACAGCGTTTGCACCGCTGTCGCTTTTCTGGCTTTTGCTGGGCCTAAGAGGTTGCTGTGACTTCCTCGAGCTGCCCTTCTGCGGTCACCAGATTGTTTCAGGGGAGACAGACGTCTCCCGGGGAGGCGCACGCAGAGAGCGCCGCTACGTCTCGGCTGTGACCCCTTGGTCACCGCGTTCCTGCGGTGCCCGTACCCGTGCTACCAACAGGATGTCACAAAAGGACGCAAGAGCAGGGGGAATCGCTACAGGAGTCCTGAATGTTTCCACGGGCTTTTGAAAACCCCATTTTCTAAATTAAGTTACGCGAGGGAGTCTTTTTGAAAGTTACGAGGCTTCTGTGTGTCTGCTACTAAAAACATCCAACCGACCGACTCAAAAAACACCCAGAACACACTTTCCCCACGTTCCCCCGACACCGTAGCCTTGCATCTCGGGGGATTTCCTTTCCTGCCTTGCGAACGGATGCAGGTTAGGGACACCATAAAACAGCTTCCCTAGGGTATCCGAACGGCTGTCAGCGTACCATTTAGATCCCTTGAGTACAAGCAATAGCGCGCGTTACCTCTCCGGTTTGATGCTCGCTGACAGGCCGAATCCTTTGTGGAACCTTAAGCTGTTGTTCCGGCTTCCCTATCTCTTGCTGGAAAAGGTCTCTCTCCTGCTCTCGGTCAATTGCTCGCTCCTGAAAGTGACAAAACAGTGAGGATGCACCATTTCACGTAAAAACTGTCTAAATTAAGGATATTACAGCTTCTCGCTTCTTTTAACACGAGGCTGCTAACGGTACGTCAGTAGCATTATTACATGTCAGTACGAGCCGGCAACGCGCGCTGGCAGCCCAGAAAGCCAACCCCACCCTGGGCTGCATCAAGAGAAGCGTGGCCAGCGGGTCACGGGAGGCGATTCTACCCCCCTCTACTCTGCGCGCGCGAGACCCCACCTGGCGTACGGTGTCCAGCTTTGGAGTCCTCGACACGGGAAGGACGTGGACCTGTTGGAAGGGGCCCAGCGGAGGGCCACGAAAACCATCGGAGGGACGGAGCACCTCCCCTGTGAAGAGAGACTGAGAGAGCTGGGGTTGTTCAGCCTGGAGAAGAGAAGGCTCCGGGGAGACCTCAGAGCAGCCTTCCAATATCTGAAGGGAGCCTACGGGAGAGCCGGAGAGGGACTCTCTGTCGGGAAAGGTAGCGACAGGACAAGGGGTAACGGTTTTAAATCGGAAGAGGGGAGATTCAGACTAGATGTTAGGAGGAAATTCTTTACCGTGAGGGTGGTGAGGCACTGGAACAGGTTGCCCGGGGAAGCTGTGGATGCCCCATCCCTGGAAGTGTTTAAGGCCAGGCTGGACGGGGCTTTGAGCAACCCGCTCTAGTGGAGGCGTCCCTGCCCAAGGCAGGGGGGCTGCAACACGATGATCTTGAAGGTCCCTTCCAACTCTAACCATTCTACGATTCTATGGTTTTTAAGGTGGCAGAACCTCTTGCGACTTCCATTAACAAAAACTACTCTCACCATTCGGGGCAACAAATCTCACATTTTTGAATAAAAACACGAGGACGGCACTGATACAGCCAGTATTATTTCACAAAAAGGACAGTTTTGTCTCTTCTGTTCAAAGCACAGCATACAAATAGCAATAGGCCAGTATTTTATGGTCTCCTTTCCTCGCGTTCATCCTTCATATATGTAGCATAAATAGGAATTAAGAATAGAAATTAACTTTGTGTTCATACTGAGGAGGAGCCAATGGGAAAAAAGAAATTCTAAATTTTGCATTTCAGTGTTACTTTTGACCAGCTGCAGTTGTTATATCCCACTCTGATATTTGGGGAATACATCTTTATACTGGAAATAAGGCACAGCCGCTGGCATCCGGTGAAACGTCACCTTTAAATGCCACTTTGCTGAACAGACAAACCTGATCAGACGCATTGAAATAAACTAGCTCAAGTAGCTGATACACAGAGGAATGCTCTGTCTAGCAACAGAAGCTTTTGCAAAAATGGAGGAAGCCAGAACAAAGCTGCAACAGTTACAAGTTGCAGATTTGAAAACCTCACCTGCTGTTTGAGCACCCCGCAGCCCGCCCAGCCCCTGCTTTCCCCCGCAGCCCCCAACGCCCTCCTGCCCACCCCCCCTGCAGAACCAGCCAAAACGGCTTCTGCTCTCCGCCCCCAAACCGCATCACTTACTGCCCCCTTCCGAGCCCCAAAACCCAGCCGCTGAGCCTCTGCTCGAGTCCCCAAAACGCCGGACTCCACCCCCGCCCCTCAGCCCAAAGCCACACGACTCCCTCTCCGGCTGAAGCCCCAACACCAGCCACGCGAGCCCGTTTGCCAGCCCCAGGAGCCGCGAGCACCTCCCCAGACGCCTCAGCCCGCCCCCCCGCAACGCCGTCTCCCCTCGGAGCCGCCTCGGGACCCCGGCCGCCTTCCCCGCGCCCCCCCGCTGGCCTCGACGCTGTCCAGCTGCCTCGCGACGCTGTCCAGCGGCACCGCGACGCTGTCCAGCGGCACCGCGACGCTGTCCGGCTGCCCGGTGCTTTCCGCCCGCGCCGGTCCGGTGCGGTGCGGTCCGCGCCGCGCCGCGCCGCAGCCGCTTCTGCGCGCGCCGCCATTTTCCCCCGGCCCCCTCCGCTTCCGGAGCGGCTCGGCCCGCCCATGCGGCGCGCCCATTGGTCACGGCGCCGGAAGCGGCTTCCGTCCTCGGGGAGCCCGTCCCATTGGTCGGTCGCGCCGTCAATCTTCAGCGCCTCCCACCCCGGCCAATCGGAGCGCGGCAGGCGATCCGACCAATCGGAGCGCGGCGGTCGCGCTGTGATTGGCTCGTCCTCCTGTCAATCCGCCAGGGGGCGGTTGCCATGGTGAGGACGCCCCGCCCGGTGGCGCATGCGCAGTAGTGAGGGCGGCGCCGTCCTTACTACTGCGCATGCGCGACCGGGCGGGGCTTCCTCACCATGGCAACCGCCCCCCGGGCGGATTGACAGGAGGACGAGCCAATCACAACGCGACCGCCGCGCTCCGATTGGTCGGATCGCCTGCCGCGCTCCGATTGGCCGGAGTGGGACGTCAATGGCGGTTGCCATGGTGAGGACGCCCCGCCCGGTGGCGCATGCGCAGTAGTGAGGGCGGCGCCGTGCTCGCTACTGCCCCCTCGTGGACAAAAAGCGGTACTGCAGGTACGCAGGTACAGGGCGGGGGGGGGGGGGGGGACGCGCATGCCCAGTAGAAAGGGGGGCGCTGCGCTCGCCGCCGCTGCCGCCCGTGCCAGCAGAAACCGGCGGTGCGGCTCGGGGAGCGGGGGGAGGCGGGACCGGGGAAGGTTCCCTTTTCCCCAAATTGGGGAAAATGTTATTCATGTTCGGGGTTCAATTTGGGGGTTCAATTTACGGTTCTGCAGCGTCAGCCCCCGCATGGGCGCCGTCCCCGGCGGCGGGGAAGGGCAAGAAAAACCCTAACAAAACCCTGAAGTCTTTTCCGTTGCGGAAAAGCACCGAAAAAAACCCCAAATTGAATAATTTTCCCCAATTTGGGGAAAATGGAACCTCCCAGGGCTCCGCCTTCCCCCCCCGCATCCGCCGAGCTGCAGCGCCGGTTTCTGCTGGCACGGGCGGCAGCGGCGAGCGCAGCGCCCCCCCCCCCCCCGTCCACTGCGCATGCGGCCGGACCCCCCTACCCCCGTACCTGCAGTACCGCTTTTTGTCCACAAGCGGCGGCAGCAGCGAGGGCGGCGCCACTCTTTCCACTGCGCATGCGCGCCCCCCACCTGCAGTACCGATTTTTGTCCACAAGGCGGCAGTAGCGAGCACGGCGCCGCCCTTACTACTGCGCATGCGCGACCAGGCGGGGCTTCCTCACCATGGCAACCGCCCCCGGGAGGATTGACAGGAGGACGAGCCAATCACAACGCGACCGCCGCGCTCCGATTGGTCGGATCGCCTGCCGCGCTCCGATTGGCCGGAGTGGGACGTCAATGGCGGTTGCCATGGTGAGGACGCCCCGCCCGGTGGCGCATGCGCAGTAGTGAGGACGGCGCCGTCCTTACTACTGCGCATGCGCGACCGGGCGGGGCTTCCTCACCATGGCAACCGCCCCCCGGGCGGATTGACAGGAGGACGAGCCAATCACAACGCGACCGCCCCGCTCCGATTGGTCGGATCGCCTGCCGCGCTCCGATTGGCCGGACTGGGAGGCGCTGGAGATTGACGGCGGCGATCGACCAATGGGACGGGGGCTCCTAGAGGACGGACGCCGCTTACGGCACCGCGACCAATGGGCGCGCGGTATGGGCGGGCCGAGCCGCTCCGGAACCGGAGGGGGCCGGGGGAAAACGGCGGCCAGCCCAGAAATCGCTGCGGACCGGTCCGCAGCGGGCGGAAAGCACCGGGCAGCGCCCACGCCCCCTTCCTTGTCCCCCTCTGAGACCTCACCGGGGCCATGAGCGGTGACCGCTCTCAGCCCGCTTCCCTCCACCCAGGGACCGTGACCACTTACCGGCGGGCAGGCCTTCCCGCTCTCTGCCCTGTCCCCGCTCGCAGTCCGGGCAGCCGCAGCCGTCGCCTCGGCGCCAAAAACCTCCGGTGTTCGCCCCGCAACCAGCCCCAGGGACGCCGCGGCGCTCTGCGCGTGGCCCCGGGGGCCGTGGGGGCGACAGCAGCCAGTCCGCCGGCGTCCAGGAAGGCAGGCGGGGGTGCCGCCTTATCCACCACAGAGACATCGGGGAGCTTTGCGTCCCTGCAGGAAAACGGGGCTGCGTTTTTTTCCTCCTGTCCCGCTGCACCGATCCAGCTCCCCAGGGCGGGAGGGGAAACGGGGGAAGGGGCTGCTTTTCATAGAATCATAGAATCGTCTAGGTTGCAAGAGACCCTTGGGATCATCGAGTCCAACCATCTACCCTACTCTACAAAGTTCTCCCCTACACCATATCCCCCAACACCACATCTCGACGGTTCTTAAACACATCCAGGGATGGTGACTCGACCACCTCCCTGGGTAGCCTGTTCCAATGCCCGACCACTCCCTCTGTGAAACATTCTTTCCTAATGTCCAGTCTAAACCTACCCTGTTGGAGCTTGAAGCCGTTCCCTCTCGTTCTGTCATTACCTACCCGTGCCAGGAGACCAGCACCGACCTCTCTACAGTGTCCTTTCAAGTAGGTTTAGAGAGTGACGAGGTCTCCCCTCAGCCCCCTCTTCCTCATACTAAACAGTCCCAGCTCCTTCAACCGCTCTTCATAGGATTTGTTTTCCAGGCCCTTCACCAGCTTCGTTGCCCTCCTCTGCACTCGCTCCAGCACCTCGACATCTCTCTTGGATTGAGGTGCCCAAAACCGGACGCAATACTCCAGGTGCGGCCTCACCAGTGCCGAGTACAGGGGCACAATCGCCTCCCTACTTCTGCTGCTCACGCTGTTTCTAATACAAGCCAGGATGCCGTTGGCTTTCGTGGCCACCTGGGCACACTGGCAGCTCACGTTCAGCCGCTTGTCCATTAGAACCCCCAGGTCTCTTTCTTCCAGGTGGTTTTCCAGCCACATTTCCCCAAGCCTGTAGCGCTGCTCGGGGTTATTGTGGCCCACGCGCAGAACCTGGCGCTCGCCCTTGTTGAAACTCATACCACTGATGTTGGCCCAACGATCCAATCTACCTAAGTCTCTCTGTAGAGCTTCCCTATCCTCCTGGGAATCAACACTCCTGCTTAAAGCGCTTTTGAAAGCGCTTGGACGCCGGCAAGAGAGAGCAGAGGGGAGGGCCAGTTTGGAAATCCCTTCTAGCGATAGGCTCTCTTTGCAGTCTGGAACCATCTACAGCACAGGCGTTTACGCCTCCGCACTGACCGACCCGTGGGTAAGACTTAGGGAAAAGGGATGCTCTTGATACACTTCGACAGAACGTCTGCTAAGAGTCACATCTGTTTAGACTTACAGATTAACACGCACGATAGACAACATCCAATTGGACTAGCGACCTGTCCAGACATCCGCTTTGACGCTTCAATCTCTCTTTATAAATAAATCTTTTAAAAAATCTTTCCGTCGTCTAAACTCCCATTAAATAATACAGAATCCTTAGAGATACGGGTTGGTATTTGGAACTCCTTTTATATACGTAAGGGAATATTAGTTTTCAACACACAGAAAAATGAGAGATTGTTCTCTACTCCAATGCCTCACCCCCGCATATACAGCTTTTAACATTTTTTAAACACCACCGCCCAAAACCCCAACCACCTGCCCCGCACCAAGTTTTCAGGCGTTTGGGGGCCGTGACCCACCCTCTTGTGGGGGGAACCCCACTTAACCCCCACTCACCTGCTCCTCCGCCGCACCGTCGCTCCCCCGCTGACATCCGGCTGCCCCAAATGACATCATCACACCACCACCACCCCCCACACACGCACCGTTTTTTTTAATTCGCCCCAAAAAATGCACCGAACGACCAGACCCAGGGCTGGCCCCTTCCCCTCAGGCGGCTCCACCACCGGCTGCAAACCCGGGCCGGGGCATCTGTCGAGCAGCACGAGACGCGGACAACGAGGCACCTGCAAAACAAACAGCAAACCCCAACCGGAGATCAGCATCATCAAACGAAAGAGCACCGAAGAGAGTAGAGGAATTCCCTCCGGCCGAGGGACAGGACAGGAGCTGAGCTACAGGAGGATTGCGGGGAAACAGCTCCGCTCCAAAGACGGCACGGCCTGCCAAAGCCGGAGCCATCCCGACGCTTCAGGTCCCTATTCAGACTGACCCGTGCCACTTGCAACACCTTCTCAGCCTAACAGCGGAACAAACCCTCCGCCCGCTGGGGGGAAGCGCCTCCTCCCTTCCCTTTCCCCGCCGCTGGAAAGCTCTGCGCGCGTTTAGATACGGCCAAGAAAAATACTCACGCTAGAAAAGCCTCGGACTTTTTCTTCGGCGCTAATTCAACTGGCACAGCTCCGAACCCCCACCGTTGCGCTCTCCGTCTCCAGAACGCGCAGTTGTCATTTGACCGGGGGCTGCTTTCTCTCCTACCCAAGGAGGAGGGACATCTGGCCGGCGGCACTGCCCGAGAGAGATGCTACCGCACTGCCGGGGAAACGCGACGCTGAAAGCCAGGCAGAAATCAGGTTCTTCAGAGCGCTCCGCCTAAAGAAAAGGGGGGGGAAAAACAAAAAACAAAAAAACTAGAAAAAAAACCCAACCAAAAACCCAACCCGTTACCTTCAGTCGCCTCTCTTTTCAAAGATTTGGAACAAATACCTCGCCGCTTAGGGACGCCTAAGACGCTGTAGGCTACAGCCGGTGGACGGTTGCCGTTTAAAGCCTGCAAGTCAGTTTGCACGTTATACGACTTTAACCCTTTTTTTAAAGTCTCCTTTACGATAGAAAAAACCAGGAAGGTAAGAGATTCCCCAAACGGCTGTACTTTTGGCAGGGGGAAATCCAATCCCCGGTGCCGCGATCCACCAGGCTACCGAAAACGACCGGCGGACCGGCCAAGGCTTTTGGCTGTGCCGAACACGCAGAGGAACAGGGTTTGGCCGTGTCCCCGCTGTTACGGGGGACCCAGAGCCCAAAGGCCGGCCATGCCATCGGCCGTCGGAAGAGGTGCCGCGCTCGGGCCTTTGGAAGGACATCGTCTTTCTTTTTGTCCCTATTTAATAGAGCGCGCGACGTCTCCTCGCTGATGACTTCTGCTGCCCAGCGCATCGTCTCCGAGGATCCCCTCTCGTGGGAACTTCAGGAGAGGCAACCGCTTGGCACGAGAAACCGGTGCCCTTTCAGAAAGGGAAACCTCCTTCCGACTGACGTCCAAATGACACGCCGTAGGCTACGGACAACGGACGTTCCTGGAAGGCTCGACTCACCTAAGCCACCTCAGGACTCGCCGCCACCAGTGACGAGGCTGATGATGCTCCTTGGTTCGTGGCAAAGCCTGGAAAACAGGCAGAAGCGGCGCCGGTTCGTCCCGTTTTGTCCACGTCTCTTCGTTGACCGCCCCGGCTTTCAGCGCAGATGCCATGAAAGAGGAGTGACAAAGAAAAGGCGAGGTCAGGCAGCAAAAGAGCTCTGCAGGCTGCCACCTGCAGTCAACCGCGCACCCTGTTTTGGAAGCCACACGCCCGCCCGCCCGCCCGCCACCCCCCGCCCAAAACAAACAAACAAACAAACAAACAAACAAACAAACAAAGAGACAAGAACCCCGGCACCTGGCCTCTTTCTTGTCTTCAGGAGCTCATCCTGAAGCTCATCGCTTCTGTCTTGTCAGAGCAGGAAGCGCAGACCATCTGTATCCCGAGGACACCTGACCGGGATTAACACGTGTCCAGAGGTAGTCCCCATCTCTACGAGCGTGTCGCTTTGGTGCTTTTAATAATCCTAACTCGACGGTAGTCACTGGGACGGTCCTTTACGGTGGCTTCTTCAGACTTCTGGATCGCCAGTCCCAGTATTTCCATTTCATCCTACCAAAAAAAAACCCCAAAGCACGTTACAGCTGCACATAACATTTTCTGCCTGTTCTTGTACGAGTATTTAAGGCGTAGGAGAAAGAGAAGATCTGAAAGGCAGAAGAGGCATTCAAAAACCGTGCAACTATGAAAAAGTAAAGCAGCTCTCTCGGAAAAGCACGAGAAACGGCCATAAAAGGTATACTTATGAAATACGCCAAGTAATATCGGGGCACCAAAATATACTATATAGGAAGGCTAGGTGGCTCATTTGATAGAAATTCGATGTAAATCTAAGACAGTACCGAGAATTCTGTCTGTAAATGGGTAATATTCGGCACCACTCGGCTCTAAAATTGCCGCTGCGCCTGCCTGTGAAAAATCCTACTTTAAAAGCATCTAGTACGAACCTTAAAGTTTTCATCACAGTTACAGCCATCTTTCACCTTAAAGCATGCTTTACATTGCTGCTGCAGCCTATCTGCCAACTTGGAGTGTACACATCTGGGTATACACGCTTGTAATTCAGGACGATTCCCACAAATCGTTTCTGTGCAGAAAAACAGGCCTCGTTTCATTATGCAATCAAATTTGAAATTTTTTTTCTCGGGAGAAGTTTTGCCTTTTTAACTGTGAGAATTTTAACTAGGAATTCACACGCTACCCATGCCTCAAATTATGAGGAGACGCATCACAAAACGAACTCAAAACGAACATCCCGGATTCAGGAAAACTAATTGTGCCTCCCCCCTCTGTGGAACGTGTCCGTAGGACAGGAGCGGGCACCCGCTTTGCCACAGAAGCAGACGGATGCGGAATTGCTCCACGCGTGTCGGTTAACACACATTCGGCTAATGGCCCACCACTCCTTGTACGCAGAGGCTGACGACAGCCAGGTCGCCCGGTACGGGCTGAACACTTCGCAGGATTTGTTACAAACCTTTTTAGTGAAATAGATTTTGAAACCCCAGGAAACACACCCCTACCTCCGAGAATTGTAAGGCAATAAATATTTTGACAACTTACATTTCACGTCTATCCATGTATGTCCCATTACTGTCTGTGGTCATAAACTATCTAATATAGAATACTAAACGTTGCTACCATTTAAGAACCGAACGACAGCAACTGAACTGAACCGAAAGGAAGAGCTTTTCTTTGAAAATCGCAGTGCCACCTGAGAAGAAGCTGAAGACTGAAAATCGGGCGAGAGAATCACGCAAAAATATCAGCCTTGCTCTAAAAGCAAGACAGGAGAAAACCCACCAAAAAATAAAATGCAGTTCAATTGACCCAAAGGTCACCAAACAAGACAGGCAAAAAGCTTCACAACACACAGCGTTTGCACCGCTGTCGCTTTTCTGGCTTTTGCTGGGCCTAAGAGGTTGCTGTGACTTCCTCGAGCTGCCCTTCTGCGGTCACCAGATTGTTTCAGGGGAGACAGACGTCTCCCGGGGAGGCGCACGCAGAGAGCGCCGCTACGTCTCGGCTGTGACCCCTTGGTCACCGCGTTCCTGCGGTGCCCGTACCCGTGCTACCAACAGGATGTCACAAAAGGACGCAAGAGCAGGGGGAATCGCTACAGGAGTCCTGAATGTTTCCACGGGCTTTTGAAAACCCCATTTTCTAAATTAAGTTACGCGAGGGAGTCTTTTTGAAAGTTACGAGGCTTCTGTGTGTCTGCTACTAAAAACATCCAACCGACCGACTCAAAAAACACCCAGAACACACTTTCCCCACGTTCCCCCGACACCGTAGCCTTGCATCTCGGGGGATTTCCTTTCCTGCCTTGCGAACGGATGCAGGTTAGGGACACCATAAAACAGCTTCCCTAGGGTATCCGAACGGCTGTCAGCGTACCATTTAGATCCCTTGAGTACAAGCAATAGCGCGCGTTACCTCTCCGGTTTGATGCTCGCTGACAGGCCGAATCCTTTGTGGAACCTTAAGCTGTTGTTCCGGCTTCCCTATCTCTTGCTGGAAAAGGTCTCTCTCCTGCTCTCGGTCAATTGCTCGCTCCTGAAAGTGACAAAACAGTGAGGATGCACCATTTCACGTAAAAACTGTCTAAATTAAGGATATTACAGCTTCTCGCTTCTTTTAACACGAGGCTGCTAACGGTACGTCAGTAGCATTATTACATGTCAGTACGAGCCGGCAACGCGCGCTGGCAGCCCAGAAAGCCAACCCCACCCTGGGCTGCATCAAGAGAAGCGTGGCCAGCGGGTCACGGGAGGCGATTCTACCCCCCTCTACTCTGCGCGCGCGAGACCCCACCTGGCGTACGGTGTCCAGCTTTGGAGTCCTCGACACGGGAAGGACGTGGACCTGTTGGAAGGGGCCCAGCGGAGGGCCACGAAAACCATCGGAGGGACGGAGCACCTCCCCTGTGAAGAGAGACTGAGAGAGCTGGGGTTGTTCAGCCTGGAGAAGAGAAGGCTCCGGGGAGACCTCAGAGCAGCCTTCCAATATCTGAAGGGAGCCTACGGGAGAGCCGGAGAGGGACTCTCTGTCGGGAAAGGTAGCGACAGGACAAGGGGTAACGGTTTTAAATCGGAAGAGGGGAGATTCAGACTAGATGTTAGGAGGAAATTCTTTACCGTGAGGGTGGTGAGGCACTGGAACAGGTTGCCCGGGGAAGCTGTGGATGCCCCATCCCTGGAAGTGTTTAAGGCCAGGCTGGACGGGGCTTTGAGCAACCCGCTCTAGTGGAGGCGTCCCTGCCCAAGGCAGGGGGGCTGCAACACGATGATCTTGAAGGTCCCTTCCAACTCTAACCATTCTACGATTCTATGGTTTTTAAGGTGGCAGAACCTCTTGCGACTTCCATTAACAAAAACTACTCTCACCATTCGGGGCAACAAATCTCACATTTTTGAATAAAAACACGAGGACGGCACTGATACAGCCAGTATTATTTCACAAAAAGGACAGTTTTGTCTCTTCTGTTCAAAGCACAGCATACAAATAGCAATAGGCCAGTATTTTATGGTCTCCTTTCCTCGCGTTCATCCTTCATATATGTAGCATAAATAGGAATTAAGAATAGAAATTAACTTTGTGTTCATACTGAGGAGGAGCCAATGGGAAAAAAGAAATTCTAAATTTTGCATTTCAGTGTTACTTTTGACCAGCTGCAGTTGTTATATCCCACTCTGATATTTGGGGAATACATCTTTATACTGGAAATAAGGCACAGCCGCTGGCATCCGGTGAAACGTCACCTTTAAATGCCACTTTGCTGAACAGACAAACCTGATCAGACGCATTGAAATAAACTAGCTCAAGTAGCTGATACACAGAGGAATGCTCTGTCTAGCAACAGAAGCTTTTGCAAAAATGGAGGAAGCCAGAACAAAGCTGCAACAGTTACAAGTTGCAGATTTGAAAACCTCACCTGCTGTTTGAGCACCCCGCAGCCCGCCCAGCCCCTGCTTTCCCCCGCAGCCCCCAACGCCCTCCTGCCCACCCCCCCTGCAGAACCAGCCAAAACGGCTTCTGCTCTCCGCCCCCAAACCGCATCACTTACTGCCCCCTTCCGAGCCCCAAAACCCAGCCGCTGAGCCTCTGCTCGAGTCCCCAAAACGCCGGACTCCACCCCCGCCCCTCAGCCCAAAGCCACACGACTCCCTCTCCGGCTGAAGCCCCAACACCAGCCACGCGAGCCCGTTTGCCAGCCCCAGGAGCCGCGAGCACCTCCCCAGACGCCTCAGCCCGCCCCCCCGCAACGCCGTCTCCCCTCGGAGCCGCCTCGGGACCCCGGCCGCCTTCCCCGCGCCCCCCCGCTGGCCTCGACGCTGTCCAGCTGCCTCGCGACGCTGTCCAGCGGCACCGCGACGCTGCCCAGCGGCACCGCGACGCTGCCCAGCGGCACCGCGACGCTGTCCGGCTGCCCGGTGCTTTCCGCCCGCGCCGGTCCGGTGCGGTGCGGTCCGCGCCGCGCCGCGCCGCAGCCGCTTCTGCGCGCGCCGCCATTTTCCCCCGGCCCCCTCCGCTTCCGGAGCGGCTCGGCCCGCCCATGCGGCGCGCCCATTGGTCACGGCGCCGGAAGCGGCTTCCGTCCTCGGGGAGCCCGTCCCATTGGTCGGTCGCGCCGTCAATCTTCAGCGCCTCCCACCCCGGCCAATCGGAGCGCGGCAGGCGATCCGACCAATGGGAGCGCGGCGGTCGCGCTGTGATTGGCTCGTCCTCCTGTCAATCCGCCAGGGGGCGGTTGCCATGGTGAGGACGCCCCGCCCGGTGGCGCATGCGCAGTAGTGAGGGCGGCGCCGTGCTCGCTACTGCCCCCTCGTGGACAAAAAGCGGTACTGCAGGTACGCAGGTACAGGGCGGGGGGGGGGGGGGACGCGCATGCCCAGTAGAAAGGGGGGCGCTGCGCTCGCCGCCGCTGCCGCCCGTGCCAGCAGAAACCGGCGGTGCGGCTCGGGGAGCGGGGGGAGGCGGGACCGGGGAAGGTTCCCTTTTCCCCAAATTGGGGAAAATGTTATTCATGTTCGGGGTTCAATTTGGGGGTTCAATTTACGGTTCTGCAGCGTCAGCCCCCGCATGGGCGCCGTCCCCGGCGGCGGGGAAGGGCAAGAAAAACCCTAACAAAACCCTGAAGTCTTTTCCGTTGCGGAAAAGCACCGAAAAAAACCCCAAATTGAATAATTTTCCCCAATTTGGGGAAAATGGAACCTCCCAGGGCTCCGCCTTCCCCCCCCGCATCCGCCGAGCTGCAGCGCCGGTTTCTGCTGGCACGGGCGGCAGCGGCGAGCGCAGCGCCCCCCCCCCCCCCCCGTCCACTGCGCATGCGGCCGGACCCCCCTACCCCCGTACCTGCAGTACCGCTTTTTGTCCACAAGCGGCGGCAGCAGCGAGGGCGGCGCCACTCTTTCCACTGCGCATGCGCGCCCCCCACCTGCAGTACCGATTTTTGTCCACAAGGCGGCAGTAGCGAGCACGGCGCCGCCCTTACTACTGCGCATGCGCGACCAGGCGGGGCTTCCTCACCATGGCAACCGCCCCCGGGAGGATTGACAGGAGGACGAGCCAATCACAACGCGACCGCCGCGCTCCGATTGGTCGGATCGCCTGCCGCGCTCCGATTGGCCGGAGTGGGACGTCAATGGCGGTTGCCATGGTGAGGACGCCCCGCCCGGTGGCGCATGCGCAGTAGTGAGGACGGCGCCGTCCTTACTACTGCGCATGCGCGACCGGGCGGGGCTTCCTCACCATGGCAACCGCCCCCCGGGCGGATTGACAGGAGGACGAGCCAATCACAACGCGACCGCCCCGCTCCGATTGGTCGGATCGCCTGCCGCGCTCCGATTGGCCGGACTGGGAGGCGCTGGAGATTGACGGCGCGATCGACCAATGGGACGGGGGCTCCTAGAGGACGGACGCCGCTTACGGCACCGCGACCAATGGGCGCGCGGTATGGGCGGGCCGAGCCGCTCCGGAACCGGAGGGGGCCGGGGGAAAACGGCGGCCAGCCCAGAAATCGCTGCGGACCGGTCCGCAGCGGGCGGAAAGCACCGGGCAGCGCCCACGCCCCCTTCCTTGTCCCCCTCTGAGACCTCACCGGGGCCATGAGCGGTGACCGCTCTCAGCCCGCTTCCCTCCACCCAGGGACCGTGACCACTTACCGGCGGGCAGGCCTTCCCGCTCTCTGCCCTGTCCCCGCTCGCAGTCCGGGCAGCCGCAGCCGTCGCCTCGGCGCCAAAAACCTCCGGTGTTCGCCCCGCAACCAGCCCCAGGGACGCCGCGGCGCTCTGCGCGTGGCCCCGGGGGCCGTGGGGGCGACAGCAGCCAGTCCGCCGGCGTCCAGGAAGGCAGGCGGGGGTGCCGCCTTATCCACCACAGAGACATCGGGGAGCTTTGCGTCCCTGCAGGAAAACGGGGCTGCGTTTTTTTCCTCCTGTCCCGCTGCACCGATCCAGCTCCCCAGGGCGGGAGGGGAAACGGGGGAAGGGGCTGCTTTTCATAGAATCATAGAATCGTCTAGGTTGCAAGAGACCCTTGGGATCATCGAGTCCAACCATCTACCCTACTCTACAAAGTTCTCCCCTACACCATATCCCCCAACACCACATCTCGACGGTTCTTAAACACATCCAGGGATGGTGACTCGACCACCTCCCTGGGTAGCCTGTTCCAATGCCCGACCACTCCCTCTGTGAAACATTCTTTCCTAATGTCCAGTCTAAACCTACCCTGTTGGAGCTTGAAGCCGTTCCCTCTCGTTCTGTCATTACCTACCCGTGCCAGGAGACCAGCACCGACCTCTCTACAGTGTCCTTTCAAGTAGGTTTAGAGAGTGACGAGGTCTCCCCTCAGCCCCCTCTTCCTCATACTAAACAGTCCCAGCTCCTTCAACCGCTCTTCATAGGATTTGTTTTCCAGGCCCTTCACCAGCTTCGTTGCCCTCCTCTGCACTCGCTCCAGCACCTCGACATCTCTCTTGGATTGAGGTGCCCAAAACCGGACGCAATACTCCAGGTGCGGCCTCACCAGTGCCGAGTACAGGGGCACAATCGCCTCCCTACTTCTGCTGCTCACGCTGTTTCTAATACAAGCCAGGATGCCGTTGGCTTTCGTGGCCACCTGGGCACACTGGCAGCTCACGTTCAGCCGCTTGTCCATTAGAACCCCCAGGTCTCTTTCTTCCAGGTGGTTTTCCAGCCACATTTCCCCAAGCCTGTAGCGCTGCTCGGGGTTATTGTGGCCCACGCGCAGAACCTGGCGCTCGCCCTTGTTGAAACTCATACCACTGATGTTGGCCCAACGATCCAATCTACCTAAGTCTCTCTGTAGAGCTTCCCTATCCTCCTGGGAATCAACACTCCTGCTTAAAGCGCTTTTGAAAGCGCTTGGACGCCGGCAAGAGAGAGCAGAGGGGAGGGCCAGTTTGGAAATCCCTTCTAGCGATAGGCTCTCTTTGCAGTCTGGAACCATCTACAGCACAGGCGTTTACGCCTCCGCACTGACCGACCCGTGGGTAAGACTTAGGGAAAAGGGATGCTCTTGATACACTTCGACAGAACGTCTGCTAAGAGTCACATCTGTTTAGACTTACAGATTAACACGCACGATAGACAACATCCAATTGGACTAGCGACCTGTCCAGACATCCGCTTTGACGCTTCAATCTCTCTTTATAAATAAATCTTTTAAAAAATCTTTCCGTCGTCTAAACTCCCATTAAATAATACAGAATCCTTAGAGATACGGGTTGGTATTTGGAACTCCTTTTATATACGTAAGGGAATATTAGTTTTCAACACACAGAAAAATGAGAGATTGTTCTCTACTCCAATGCCTCACCCCCGCATATACAGCTTTTAACATTTTTTAAACACCACCGCCCAAAACCCCAACCACCTGCCCCGCACCAAGTTTTCAGGCGTTTGGGGGCCGTGACCCACCCTCTTGTGGGGGGAACCCCACTTAACCCCCACTCACCTGCTCCTCCGCCGCACCGTCGCTCCCCCGCTGACATCCGGCTGCCCCAAATGACATCATCACACCACCACCACCCCCCACACACGCACCGTTTTTTTTAATTCGCCCCAAAAAATGCACCGAACGACCAGACCCAGGGCTGGCCCCTTCCCCTCAGGCGGCTCCACCACCGGCTGCAAACCCGGGCCGGGGCATCTGTCGAGCAGCACGAGACGCGGACAACGAGGCACCTGCAAAACAAACAGCAAACCCCAACCGGAGATCAGCATCATCAAACGAAAGAGCACCGAAGAGAGTAGAGGAATTCCCTCCGGCCGAGGGACAGGACAGGAGCTGAGCTACAGGAGGATTGCGGGGAAACAGCTCCGCTCCAAAGACGGCACGGCCTGCCAAAGCCGGAGCCATCCCGACGCTTCAGGTCCCTATTCAGACTGACCCGTGCCACTTGCAACACCTTCTCAGCCTAACAGCGGAACAAACCCTCCGCCCGCTGGGGGGAAGCGCCTCCTCCCTTCCCTTTCCCCGCCGCTGGAAAGCTCTGCGCGCGTTTAGATACGGCCAAGAAAAATACTCACGCTAGAAAAGCCTCGGACTTTTTCTTCGGCGCTAATTCAACTGGCACAGCTCCGAACCCCCACCGTTGCGCTCTCCGTCTCCAGAACGCGCAGTTGTCATTTGACCGGGGGCTGCTTTCTCTCCTACCCAAGGAGGAGGGACATCTGGCCGGCGGCACTGCCCGAGAGAGATGCTACCGCACTGCCGGGGAAACGCGACGCTGAAAGCCAGGCAGAAATCAGGTTCTTCAGAGCGCTCCGCCTAAAGAAAAGGGGGGGGAAAAACAAAAAACAAAAAAACTAGAAAAAAAACCCAACCAAAAACCCAACCCGTTACCTTCAGTCGCCTCTCTTTTCAAAGATTTGGAACAAATACCTCGCCGCTTAGGGACGCCTAAGACGCTGTAGGCTACAGCCGGTGGACGGTTGCCGTTTAAAGCCTGCAAGTCAGTTTGCACGTTATACGACTTTAACCCTTTTTTTAAAGTCTCCTTTACGATAGAAAAAACCAGGAAGGTAAGAGATTCCCCAAACGGCTGTACTTTTGGCAGGGGGAAATCCAATCCCCGGTGCCGCGATCCACCAGGCTACCGAAAACGACCGGCGGACCGGCCAAGGCTTTTGGCTGTGCCGAACACGCAGAGGAACAGGGTTTGGCCGTGTCCCCGCTGTTACGGGGGACCCAGAGCCCAAAGGCCGGCCATGCCATCGGCCGTCGGAAGAGGTGCCGCGCTCGGGCCTTTGGAAGGACATCGTCTTTCTTTTTGTCCCTATTTAATAGAGCGCGCGACGTCTCCTCGCTGATGACTTCTGCTGCCCAGCGCATCGTCTCCGAGGATCCCCTCTCGTGGGAACTTCAGGAGAGGCAACCGCTTGGCACGAGAAACCGGTGCCCTTTCAGAAAGGGAAACCTCCTTCCGACTGACGTCCAAATGACACGCCGTAGGCTACGGACAACGGACGTTCCTGGAAGGCTCGACTCACCTAAGCCACCTCAGGACTCGCCGCCACCAGTGACGAGGCTGATGATGCTCCTTGGTTCGTGGCAAAGCCTGGAAAACAGGCAGAAGCGGCGCCGGTTCGTCCCGTTTTGTCCACGTCTCTTCGTTGACCGCCCCGGCTTTCAGCGCAGATGCCATGAAAGAGGAGTGACAAAGAAAAGGCGAGGTCAGGCAGCAAAAGAGCTCTGCAGGCTGCCACCTGCAGTCAACCGCGCACCCTGTTTTGGAAGCCACACGCCCGCCCGCCCGCCACCCCCCGCCCAAAACAAACAAACAAACAAACAAACAAACAAACAAACAAAGAGACAAGAACCCCGGCACCTGGCCTCTTTCTTGTCTTCAGGAGCTCATCCTGAAGCTCATCGCTTCTGTCTTGTCAGAGCAGGAAGCGCAGACCATCTGTATCCCGAGGACACCTGACCGGGATTAACACGTGTCCAGAGGTAGTCCCCATCTCTACGAGCGTGTCGCTTTGGTGCTTTTAATAATCCTAACTCGACGGTAGTCACTGGGACGGTCCTTTACGGTGGCTTCTTCAGACTTCTGGATCGCCAGTCCCAGTATTTCCATTTCATCCTACCAAAAAAAAACCCCAAAGCACGTTACAGCTGCACATAACATTTTCTGCCTGTTCTTGTACGAGTATTTAAGGCGTAGGAGAAAGAGAAGATCTGAAAGGCAGAAGAGGCATTCAAAAACCGTGCAACTATGAAAAAGTAAAGCAGCTCTCTCGGAAAAGCACGAGAAACGGCCATAAAAGGTATACTTATGAAATACGCCAAGTAATATCGGGGCACCAAAATATACTATATAGGAAGGCTAGGTGGCTCATTTGATAGAAATTCGATGTAAATCTAAGACAGTACCGAGAATTCTGTCTGTAAATGGGTAATATTCGGCACCACTCGGCTCTAAAATTGCCGCTGCGCCTGCCTGTGAAAAATCCTACTTTAAAAGCATCTAGTACGAACCTTAAAGTTTTCATCACAGTTACAGCCATCTTTCACCTTAAAGCATGCTTTACATTGCTGCTGCAGCCTATCTGCCAACTTGGAGTGTACACATCTGGGTATACACGCTTGTAATTCAGGACGATTCCCACAAATCGTTTCTGTGCAGAAAAACAGGCCTCGTTTCATTATGCAATCAAATTTGAAATTTTTTTTCTCGGGAGAAGTTTTGCCTTTTTAACTGTGAGAATTTTAACTAGGAATTCACACGCTACCCATGCCTCAAATTATGAGGAGACGCATCACAAAACGAACTCAAAACGAACATCCCGGATTCAGGAAAACTAATTGTGCCTCCCCCCTCTGTGGAACGTGTCCGTAGGACAGGAGCGGGCACCCGCTTTGCCACAGAAGCAGACGGATGCGGAATTGCTCCACGCGTGTCGGTTAACACACATTCGGCTAATGGCCCACCACTCCTTGTACGCAGAGGCTGACGACAGCCAGGTCGCCCGGTACGGGCTGAACACTTCGCAGGATTTGTTACAAACCTTTTTAGTGAAATAGATTTTGAAACCCCAGGAAACACACCCCTACCTCCGAGAATTGTAAGGCAATAAATATTTTGACAACTTACATTTCACGTCTATCCATGTATGTCCCATTACTGTCTGTGGTCATAAACTATCTAATATAGAATACTAAACGTTGCTACCATTTAAGAACCGAACGACAGCAACTGAACTGAACCGAAAGGAAGAGCTTTTCTTTGAAAATCGCAGTGCCACCTGAGAAGAAGCTGAAGACTGAAAATCGGGCGAGAGAATCACGCAAAAATATCAGCCTTGCTCTAAAAGCAAGACAGGAGAAAACCCACCAAAAAATAAAATGCAGTTCAATTGACCCAAAGGTCACCAAACAAGACAGGCAAAAAGCTTCACAACACACAGCGTTTGCACCGCTGTCGCTTTTCTGGCTTTTGCTGGGCCTAAGAGGTTGCTGTGACTTCCTCGAGCTGCCCTTCTGCGGTCACCAGATTGTTTCAGGGGAGACAGACGTCTCCCGGGGAGGCGCACGCAGAGAGCGCCGCTACGTCTCGGCTGTGACCCCTTGGTCACCGCGTTCCTGCGGTGCCCGTACCCGTGCTACCAACAGGATGTCACAAAAGGACGCAAGAGCAGGGGGAATCGCTACAGGAGTCCTGAATGTTTCCACGGGCTTTTGAAAACCCCATTTTCTAAATTAAGTTACGCGAGGGAGTCTTTTTGAAAGTTACGAGGCTTCTGTGTGTCTGCTACTAAAAACATCCAACCGACCGACTCAAAAAACACCCAGAACACACTTTCCCCACGTTCCCCCGACACCGTAGCCTTGCATCTCGGGGGATTTCCTTTCCTGCCTTGCGAACGGATGCAGGTTAGGGACACCATAAAACAGCTTCCCTAGGGTATCCGAACGGCTGTCAGCGTACCATTTAGATCCCTTGAGTACAAGCAATAGCGCGCGTTACCTCTCCGGTTTGATGCTCGCTGACAGGCCGAATCCTTTGTGGAACCTTAAGCTGTTGTTCCGGCTTCCCTATCTCTTGCTGGAAAAGGTCTCTCTCCTGCTCTCGGTCAATTGCTCGCTCCTGAAAGTGACAAAACAGTGAGGATGCACCATTTCACGTAAAAACTGTCTAAATTAAGGATATTACAGCTTCTCGCTTCTTTTAACACGAGGCTGCTAACGGTACGTCAGTAGCATTATTACATGTCAGTACGAGCCGGCAACGCGCGCTGGCAGCCCAGAAAGCCAACCCCACCCTGGGCTGCATCAAGAGAAGCGTGGCCAGCGGGTCACGGGAGGCGATTCTACCCCCCTCTACTCTGCGCGCGCGAGACCCCACCTGGCGTACGGTGTCCAGCTTTGGAGTCCTCGACACGGGAAGGACGTGGACCTGTTGGAAGGGGCCCAGCGGAGGGCCACGAAAACCATCGGAGGGACGGAGCACCTCCCCTGTGAAGAGAGACTGAGAGAGCTGGGGTTGTTCAGCCTGGAGAAGAGAAGGCTCCGGGGAGACCTCAGAGCAGCCTTCCAATATCTGAAGGGAGCCTACGGGAGAGCCGGAGAGGGACTCTCTGTCGGGAAAGGTAGCGACAGGACAAGGGGTAACGGTTTTAAATCGGAAGAGGGGAGATTCAGACTAGATGTTAGGAGGAAATTCTTTACCGTGAGGGTGGTGAGGCACTGGAACAGGTTGCCCGGGGAAGCTGTGGATGCCCCATCCCTGGAAGTGTTTAAGGCCAGGCTGGACGGGGCTTTGAGCAACCCGCTCTAGTGGAGGCGTCCCTGCCCAAGGCAGGGGGG
The DNA here is from genome assembly GCF_964106895.1 of Numenius arquata. Lineage (NCBI taxonomy): Eukaryota > Metazoa > Chordata > Aves > Charadriiformes > Scolopacidae > Numenius > Numenius arquata. Next base: position 47,044 of record NW_027415728.1, read on the forward strand.
CTGCAACACGATGATCTTGAAGGTCCCTTCCAACTCTAACCATTCTACGATTCTATGGTTTTTAAGGTGGCAGAACCTCTTGCGACTTCCATTAACAAAAACTACTCTCACCATTCGGGGCAACAAATCTCACATTTTTGAATAAAAACACGAGGACGGCACTGATACAGCCAGTATTATTTCACAAAAAGGACAGTTTTGTCTCTTCTGTTCAAAGCACAGCATACAAATAGCAATAGGCCAGTATTTTATGGTCTCCTTTCCTCGCGTTCATCCTTCATATATGTAGCATAAATAGGAATTAAGAATAGAAATTAACTTTGTGTTCATACTGAGGAGGAGCCAATGGGAAAAAAGAAATTCTAAATTTTGCATTTCAGTGTTACTTTTGACCAGCTGCAGTTGTTATATCCCACTCTGATATTTGGGGAATACATCTTTATACTGGAAATAAGGCACAGCCGCTGGCATCCGGTGAAACGTCACCTTTAAATGCCACTTTGCTGAACAGACAAACCTGATCAGACGCATTGAAATAAACTAGCTCAAGTAGCTGATACACAGAGGAATGCTCTGTCTAGCAACAGAAGCTTTTGCAAAAATGGAGGAAGCCAGAACAAAGCTGCAACAGTTACAAGTTGCAGATTTGAAAACCTCACCTGCTGTTTGAGCACCCCGCAGCCCGCCCAGCCCCTGCTTTCCCCCGCAGCCCCCAACGCCCTCCTGCCCACCCCCCCTGCAGAACCAGCCAAAACGGCTTCTGCTCTCCGCCCCCAAACCGCATCACTTACTGCCCCCTTCCGAGCCCCAAAACCCAGCCGCTGAGCCTCTGCTCGAGTCCCCAAAACGCCGGACTCCACCCCCGCCCCTCAGCCCAAAGCCACACGACTCCCTCTCCGGCTGAAGCCCCAACACCAGCCACGCGAGCCCGTTTGCCAGCCCCAGGAGCCGCGAGCACCTCCCCAGACGCCTCAGCCCGCCCCCCCGCAACGCCGTCTCCCCTCGGAGCCGCCTCGGGACCCCGGCCGCCTTCCCCGCGCCCCCCCGCTGGCCTCGACGCTGTCCAGCTGCCTCGCGACGCTGTCCAGCGGCACCGCGACGCTGCCCAGCGGCACCGCGACGCTGTCCGGCTGCCCGGTGCTTTCCGCCCGCGCCGGTCCGGTGCGGTGCGGTCCGCGCCGCGCCGCGCCGCAGCCGCTTCTGCGCGCGCCGCCATTTTCCCCCGGCCCCCTCCGCTTCCGGAGCGGCTCGGCCCGCCCATGCGGCGCGCCCATTGGTCACGGCGCCGGAAGCGGCTTCCGTCCTCGGGGAGCCCGTCCCATTGGTCGGTCGCGCCGTCAATCTTCAGCGCCTCCCACCCCGGCCAATCGGAGCGCGGCAGGCGATCCGACCAATCGGAGCGCGGCGGTCGCGCTGTGATTGGCTCGTCCTCCTGTCAATCCGCCAGGGGGCGGTTGCCATGGTGAGGACGCCCCGCCCGGTGGCGCATGCGCAGTAGTGAGGGCGGCGCCGTCCTTACTACTGCGCATGCGCGACCGGGCGGGGCTTCCTCACCATGGCAACCGCCCCCCGGGCGGATTGACAGGAGGACGAGCCAATCACAACGCGACCGCCGCGCTCCGATTGGTCGGATCGCCTGCCGCGCTCCGATTGGCCGGAGTGGGACGTCAATGGCGGTTGCCATGGTGAGGACGCCCCGCCCGGTGGCGCATGCGCAGTAGTGAGGGCGGCGCCGTGCTCGCTACTGCCCCCTCGTGGACAAAAAGCGGTACTGCAGGTACGCAGGTACAGGGCGGGGGGGGGGGGGGGGACGCGCATGCCCAGTAGAAAGGGGGGCGCTGCGCTCGCCGCCGCTGCCGCCCGTGCCAGCAGAAACCGGCGGTGCGGCTCGGGGAGCGGGGGGAGGCGGGACCGGGGAAGGTTCCCTTTTCCCCAAATTGGGGAAAATGTTATTCATGTTCGGGGTTCAATTTGGGGGTTCAATTTACGGTTCTGCAGCGTCAGCCCCCGCATGGGCGCCGTCCCCGGCGGCGGGGAAGGGCAAGAAAAACCCTAACAAAACCCTGAAGTCTTTTCCGTTGCGGAAAAGCACCGAAAAAAACCCCAAATTGAATAATTTTCCCCAATTTGGGGAAAATGGAACCTCCCAGGGCTCCGCCTTCCCCCCCCGCATCCGCCGAGCTGCAGCGCCGGTTTCTGCTGGCACGGGCGGCAGCGGCGAGCGCAGCGCCCCCCCCCCCCCCCCGTCCACTGCGCATGCGGCCGGACCCCCCTACCCCCGTACCTGCAGTACCGCTTTTTGTCCACAAGCGGCGGCAGCAGCGAGGGCGGCGCCACTCTTTCCACTGCGCATGCGCGCCCCCCACCTGCAGTACCGATTTTTGTCCACAAGGCGGCAGTAGCGAGCACGGCGCCGCCCTTACTACTGCGCATGCGCGACCAGGCGGGGCTTCCTCACCATGGCAACCGCCCCCGGGAGGATTGACAGGAGGACGAGCCAATCACAACGCGACCGCCGCGCTCCGATTGGTCGGATCGCCTGCCGCGCTCCGATTGGCCGGAGTGGGACGTCAATGGCGGTTGCCATGGTGAGGACGCCCCGCCCGGTGGCGCATGCGCAGTAGTGAGGACGGCGCCGTCCTTACTACTGCGCATGCGCGACCGGGCGGGGCTTCCTCACCATGGCAACCGCCCCCCGGGCGGATTGACAGGAGGACGAGCCAATCACAACGCGACCGCCCCGCTCCGATTGGTCGGATCGCCTGCCGCGCTCCGATTGGCCGGACTGGGAGGCGCTGGAGATTGACGGCGCGATCGACCAATGGGACGGGGGCTCCTAGAGGACGGACGCCGCTTACGGCACCGCGACCAATGGGCGCGCGGTATGGGCGGGCCGAGCCGCTCCGGAACCGGAGGGGGCCGGGGGAAAACGGCGGCCAGCCCAGAAATCGCTGCGGACCGGTCCGCAGCGGGCGGAAAGCACCGGGCAGCGCCCACGCCCCCTTCCTTGTCCCCCTCTGAGACCTCACCGGGGCCATGAGCGGTGACCGCTCTCAGCCCGCTTCCCTCCACCCAGGGACCGTGACCACTTACCGGCGGGCAGGCCTTCCCGCTCTCTGCCCTGTCCCCGCTCGCAGTCCGGGCAGCCGCAGCCGTCGCCTCGGCGCCAAAAACCTCCGGTGTTCGCCCCGCAACCAGCCCCAGGGACGCCGCGGCGCTCTGCGCGTGGCCCCGGGGGCCGTGGGGGCGACAGCAGCCAGTCCGCCGGCGTCCAGGAAGGCAGGCGGGGGTGCCGCCTTATCCACCACAGAGACATCGGGGAGCTTTGCGTCCCTGCAGGAAAACGGGGCTGCGTTTTTTTCCTCCTGTCCCGCTGCACCGATCCAGCTCCCCAGGGCGGGAGGGGAAACGGGGGAAGGGGCTGCTTTTCATAGAATCATAGAATCGTCTAGGTTGCAAGAGACCCTTGGGATCATCGAGTCCAACCATCTACCCTACTCTACAAAGTTCTCCCCTACACCATATCCCCCAACACCACATCTCGACGGTTCTTAAACACATCCAGGGATGGTGACTCGACCACCTCCCTGGGTAGCCTGTTCCAATGCCCGACCACTCCCTCTGTGAAACATTCTTTCCTAATGTCCAGTCTAAACCTACCCTGTTGGAGCTTGAAGCCGTTCCCTCTCGTTCTGTCATTACCTACCCGTGCCAGGAGACCAGCACCGACCTCTCTACAGTGTCCTTTCAAGTAGGTTTAGAGAGTGACGAGGTCTCCCCTCAGCCCCCTCTTCCTCATACTAAACAGTCCCAGCTCCTTCAACCGCTCTTCATAGGATTTGTTTTCCAGGCCCTTCACCAGCTTCGTTGCCCTCCTCTGCACTCGCTCCAGCACCTCGACATCTCTCTTGGATTGAGGTGCCCAAAACCGGACGCAATACTCCAGGTGCGGCCTCACCAGTGCCGAGTACAGGGGCACAATCGCCTCCCTACTTCTGCTGCTCACGCTGTTTCTAATACAAGCCAGGATGCCGTTGGCTTTCGTGGCCACCTGGGCACACTGGCAGCTCACGTTCAGCCGCTTGTCCATTAGAACCCCCAGGTCTCTTTCTTCCAGGTGGTTTTCCAGCCACATTTCCCCAAGCCTGTAGCGCTGCTCGGGGTTATTGTGGCCCACGCGCAGAACCTGGCGCTCGCCCTTGTTGAAACTCATACCACTGATGTTGGCCCAACGATCCAATCTACCTAAGTCTCTCTGTAGAGCTTCCCTATCCTCCTGGGAATCAACACTCCTGCTTAAAGCGCTTTTGAAAGCGCTTGGACGCCGGCAAGAGAGAGCAGAGGGGAGGGCCAGTTTGGAAATCCCTTCTAGCGATAGGCTCTCTTTGCAGTCTGGAACCATCTACAGCACAGGCGTTTACGCCTCCGCACTGACCGACCCGTGGGTAAGACTTAGGGAAAAGGGATGCTCTTGATACACTTCGACAGAACGTCTGCTAAGAGTCACATCTGTTTAGACTTACAGATTAACACGCACGATAGACAACATCCAATTGGACTAGCGACCTGTCCAGACATCCGCTTTGACGCTTCAATCTCTCTTTATAAATAAATCTTTTAAAAAATCTTTCCGTCGTCTAAACTCCCATTAAATAATACAGAATCCTTAGAGATACGGGTTGGTATTTGGAACTCCTTTTATATACGTAAGGGAATATTAGTTTTCAACACACAGAAAAATGAGAGATTGTTCTCTACTCCAATGCCTCACCCCCGCATATACAGCTTTTAACATTTTTTAAACACCACCGCCCAAAACCCCAACCACCTGCCCCGCACCAAGTTTTCAGGCGTTTGGGGGCCGTGACCCACCCTCTTGTGGGGGGAACCCCACTTAACCCCCACTCACCTGCTCCTCCGCCGCACCGTCGCTCCCCCGCTGACATCCGGCTGCCCCAAATGACATCATCACACCACCACCACCCCCCACACACGCACCGTTTTTTTTAATTCGCCCCAAAAAATGCACCGAACGACCAGACCCAGGGCTGGCCCCTTCCCCTCAGGCGGCTCCACCACCGGCTGCAAACCCGGGCCGGGGCATCTGTCGAGCAGCACGAGACGCGGACAACGAGGCACCTGCAAAACAAACAGCAAACCCCAACCGGAGATCAGCATCATCAAACGAAAGAGCACCGAAGAGAGTAGAGGAATTCCCTCCGGCCGAGGGACAGGACAGGAGCTGAGCTACAGGAGGATTGCGGGGAAACAGCTCCGCTCCAAAGACGGCACGGCCTGCCAAAGCCGGAGCCATCCCGACGCTTCAGGTCCCTATTCAGACTGACCCGTGCCACTTGCAACACCTTCTCAGCCTAACAGCGGAACAAACCCTCCGCCCGCTGGGGGGAAGCGCCTCCTCCCTTCCCTTTCCCCGCCGCTGGAAAGCTCTGCGCGCGTTTAGATACGGCCAAGAAAAATACTCACGCTAGAAAAGCCTCGGACTTTTTCTTCGGCGCTAATTCAACTGGCACAGCTCCGAACCCCCACCGTTGCGCTCTCCGTCTCCAGAACGCGCAGTTGTCATTTGACCGGGGGCTGCTTTCTCTCCTACCCAAGGAGGAGGGACATCTGGCCGGCGGCACTGCCCGAGAGAGATGCTACCGCACTGCCGGGGAAACGCGACGCTGAAAGCCAGGCAGAAATCAGGTTCTTCAGAGCGCTCCGCCTAAAGAAAAGGGGGGGGAAAAACAAAAAACAAAAAAACTAGAAAAAAAACCCAACCAAAAACCCAACCCGTTACCTTCAGTCGCCTCTCTTTTCAAAGATTTGGAACAAATACCTCGCCGCTTAGGGACGCCTAAGACGCTGTAGGCTACAGCCGGTGGACGGTTGCCGTTTAAAGCCTGCAAGTCAGTTTGCACGTTATACGACTTTAACCCTTTTTTTAAAGTCTCCTTTACGATAGAAAAAACCAGGAAGGTAAGAGATTCCCCAAACGGCTGTACTTTTGGCAGGGGGAAATCCAATCCCCGGTGCCGCGATCCACCAGGCTACCGAAAACGACCGGCGGACCGGCCAAGGCTTTTGGCTGTGCCGAACACGCAGAGGAACAGGGTTTGGCCGTGTCCCCGCTGTTACGGGGGACCCAGAGCCCAAAGGCCGGCCATGCCATCGGCCGTCGGAAGAGGTGCCGCGCTCGGGCCTTTGGAAGGACATCGTCTTTCTTTTTGTCCCTATTTAATAGAGCGCGCGACGTCTCCTCGCTGATGACTTCTGCTGCCCAGCGCATCGTCTCCGAGGATCCCCTCTCGTGGGAACTTCAGGAGAGGCAACCGCTTGGCACGAGAAACCGGTGCCCTTTCAGAAAGGGAAACCTCCTTCCGACTGACGTCCAAATGACACGCCGTAGGCTACGGACAACGGACGTTCCTGGAAGGCTCGACTCACCTAAGCCACCTCAGGACTCGCCGCCACCAGTGACGAGGCTGATGATGCTCCTTGGTTCGTGGCAAAGCCTGGAAAACAGGCAGAAGCGGCGCCGGTTCGTCCCGTTTTGTCCACGTCTCTTCGTTGACCGCCCCGGCTTTCAGCGCAGATGCCATGAAAGAGGAGTGACAAAGAAAAGGCGAGGTCAGGCAGCAAAAGAGCTCTGCAGGCTGCCACCTGCAGTCAACCGCGCACCCTGTTTTGGAAGCCACACGCCCGCCCGCCCGCCCGCCACCCCCCGCCCAAAACAAACAAACAAACAAACAAACAAACAAACAAACAAAGAGACAAGAACCCCGGCACCTGGCCTCTTTCTTGTCTTCAGGAGCTCATCCTGAAGCTCATCGCTTCTGTCTTGTCAGAGCAGGAAGCGCAGACCATCTGTATCCCGAGGACACCTGACCGGGATTAACACGTGTCCAGAGGTAGTCCCCATCTCTACGAGCGTGTCGCTTTGGTGCTTTTAATAATCCTAACTCGACGGTAGTCACTGGGACGGTCCTTTACGGTGGCTTCTTCAGACTTCTGGATCGCCAGTCCCAGTATTTCCATTTCATCCTACCAAAAAAAAACCCCAAAGCACGTTACAGCTGCACATAACATTTTCTGCCTGTTCTTGTACGAGTATTTAAGGCGTAGGAGAAAGAGAAGATCTGAAAGGCAGAAGAGGCATTCAAAAACCGTGCAACTATGAAAAAGTAAAGCAGCTCTCTCGGAAAAGCACGAGAAACGGCCATAAAAGGTATACTTATGAAATACGCCAAGTAATATCGGGGCACCAAAATATACTATATAGGAAGGCTAGGTGGCTCATTTGATAGAAATTCGATGTAAATCTAAGACAGTACCGAGAATTCTGTCTGTAAATGGGTAATATTCGGCACCACTCGGCTCTAAAATTGCCGCTGCGCCTGCCTGTGAAAAATCCTACTTTAAAAGCATCTAGTACGAACCTTAAAGTTTTCATCACAGTTACAGCCATCTTTCACCTTAAAGCATGCTTTACATTGCTGCTGCAGCCTATCTGCCAACTTGGAGTGTACACATCTGGGTATACACGCTTGTAATTCAGGACGATTCCCACAAATCGTTTCTGTGCAGAAAAACAGGCCTCGTTTCATTATGCAATCAAATTTGAAATTTTTTTTCTCGGGAGAAGTTTTGCCTTTTTAACTGTGAGAATTTTAACTAGGAATTCACACGCTACCCATGCCTCAAATTATGAGGAGACGCATCACAAAACGAACTCAAAACGAACATCCCGGATTCAGGAAAACTAATTGTGCCTCCCCCCTCTGTGGAACGTGTCCGTAGGACAGGAGCGGGCACCCGCTTTGCCACAGAAGCAGACGGATGCGGAATTGCTCCACGCGTGTCGGTTAACACACATTCGGCTAATGGCCCACCACTCCTTGTACGCAGAGGCTGACGACAGCCAGGTCGCCCGGTACGGGCTGAACACTTCGCAGGATTTGTTACAAACCTTTTTAGTGAAATAGATTTTGAAACCCCAGGAAACACACCCCTACCTCCGAGAATTGTAAGGCAATAAATATTTTGACAACTTACATTTCACGTCTATCCATGTATGTCCCATTACTGTCTGTGGTCATAAACTATCTAATATAGAATACTAAACGTTGCTACCATTTAAGAACCGAACGACAGCAACTGAACTGAACCGAAAGGAAGAGCTTTTCTTTGAAAATCGCAGTGCCACCTGAGAAGAAGCTGAAGACTGAAAATCGGGCGAGAGAATCACGCAAAAATATCAGCCTTGCTCTAAAAGCAAGACAGGAGAAAACCCACCAAAAAATAAAATGCAGTTCAATTGACCCAAAGGTCACCAAACAAGACAGGCAAAAAGCTTCACAACACACAGCGTTTGCACCGCTGTCGCTTTTCTGGCTTTTGCTGGGCCTAAGAGGTTGCTGTGACTTCCTCGAGCTGCCCTTCTGCGGTCACCAGATTGTTTCAGGGGAGACAGACGTCTCCCGGGGAGGCGCACGCAGAGAGCGCCGCTACGTCTCGGCTGTGACCCCTTGGTCACCGCGTTCCTGCGGTGCCCGTACCCGTGCTACCAACAGGATGTCACAAAAGGACGCAAGAGCAGGGGGAATCGCTACAGGAGTCCTGAATGTTTCCACGGGCTTTTGAAAACCCCATTTTCTAAATTAAGTTACGCGAGGGAGTCTTTTTGAAAGTTACGAGGCTTCTGTGTGTCTGCTACTAAAAACATCCAACCGACCGACTCAAAAAACACCCAGAACACACTTTCCCCACGTTCCCCCGACACCGTAGCCTTGCATCTCGGGGGATTTCCTTTCCTGCCTTGCGAACGGATGCAGGTTAGGGACACCATAAAACAGCTTCCCTAGGGTATCCGAACGGCTGTCAGCGTACCATTTAGATCCCTTGAGTACAAGCAATAGCGCGCGTTACCTCTCCGGTTTGATGCTCGCTGACAGGCCGAATCCTTTGTGGAACCTTAAGCTGTTGTTCCGGCTTCCCTATCTCTTGCTGGAAAAGGTCTCTCTCCTGCTCTCGGTCAATTGCTCGCTCCTGAAAGTGACAAAACAGTGAGGATGCACCATTTCACGTAAAAACTGTCTAAATTAAGGATATTACAGCTTCTCGCTTCTTTTAACACGAGGCTGCTAACGGTACGTCAGTAGCATTATTACATGTCAGTACGAGCCGGCAACGCGCGCTGGCAGCCCAGAAAGCCAACCCCACCCTGGGCTGCATCAAGAGAAGCGTGGCCAGCGGGTCACGGGAGGCGATTCTACCCCCCTCTACTCTGCGCGCGCGAGACCCCACCTGGCGTACGGTGTCCAGCTTTGGAGTCCTCGACACGGGAAGGACGTGGACCTGTTGGAAGGGGCCCAGCGGAGGGCCACGAAAACCATCGGAGGGACGGAGCACCTCCCCTGTGAAGAGAGACTGAGAGAGCTGGGGTTGTTCAGCCTGGAGAAGAGAAGGCTCCGGGGAGACCTCAGAGCAGCCTTCCAATATCTGAAGGGAGCCTACGGGAGAGCCGGAGAGGGACTCTCTGTCGGGAAAGGTAGCGACAGGACAAGGGGTAACGGTTTTAAATCGGAAGAGGGGAGATTCAGACTAGATGTTAGGAGGAAATTCTTTACCGTGAGGGTGGTGAGGCACTGGAACAGGTTGCCCGGGGAAGCTGTGGATGCCCCATCCCTGGAAGTGTTTAAGGCCAGGCTGGACGGGGCTTTGAGCAACCCGCTCTAGTGGAGGCGTCCCTGCCCAAGGCAGGGGGGCTGCAACACGATGATCTTGAAGGTCCCTTCCAACTCTAACCATTCTACGATTCTATGGTTTTTAAGGTGGCAGAACCTCTTGCGACTTCCATTAACAAAAACTACTCTCACCATTCGGGGCAACAAATCTCACATTTTTGAATAAAAACACGAGGACGGCACTGATACAGCCAGTATTATTTCACAAAAAGGACAGTTTTGTCTCTTCTGTTCAAAGCACAGCATACAAATAGCAATAGGCCAGTATTTTATGGTCTCCTTTCCTCGCGTTCATCCTTCATATATGTAGCATAAATAGGAATTAAGAATAGAAATTAACTTTGTGTTCATACTGAGGAGGAGCCAATGGGAAAAAAGAAATTCTAAATTTTGCATTTCAGTGTTACTTTTGACCAGCTGCAGTTGTTATATCCCACTCTGATATTTGGGGAATACATCTTTATACTGGAAATAAGGCACAGCCGCTGGCATCCGGTGAAACGTCACCTTTAAATGCCACTTTGCTGAACAGACAAACCTGATCAGACGCATTGAAATAAACTAGCTCAAGTAGCTGATACACAGAGGAATGCTCTGTCTAGCAACAGAAGCTTTTGCAAAAATGGAGGAAGCCAGAACAAAGCTGCAACAGTTACAAGTTGCAGATTTGAAAACCTCACCTGCTGTTTGAGCACCCCGCAGCCCGCCCAGCCCCTGCTTTCCCCCGCAGCCCCCAACGCCCTCCTGCCCACCCCCCCTGCAGAACCAGCCAAAACGGCTTCTGCTCTCCGCCCCCAAACCGCATCACTTACTGCCCCCTTCCGAGCCCCAAAACCCAGCCGCTGAGCCTCTGCTCGAGTCCCCAAAACGCCGGACTCCACCCCCGCCCCTCAGCCCAAAGCCACACGACTCCCTCTCCGGCTGAAGCCCCAACACCAGCCACGCGAGCCCGTTTGCCAGCCCCAGGAGCCGCGAGCACCTCCCCAGACGCCTCAGCCCGCCCCCCCGCAACGCCGTCTCCCCTCGGAGCCGCCTCGGGACCCCGGCCGCCTTCCCCGCGCCCCCCCGCTGGCCTCGACGCTGTCCAGCTGCCTCGCGACGCTGTCCAGCGGCACCGCGACGCTGTCCAGCGGCACCGCGACGCTGTCCGGCTGCCCGGTGCTTTCCGCCCGCGCCGGTCCGGTGCGGTGCGGTCCGCGCCGCGCCGCGCCGCAGCCGCTTCTGCGCGCGCCGCCATTTTCCCCCGGCCCCCTCCGCTTCCGGAGCGGCTCGGCCCGCCCATGCGGCGCGCCCATTGGTCACGGCGCCGGAAGCGGCTTCCGTCCTCGGGGAGCCCGTCCCATTGGTCGGTCGCGCCGTCAATCTTCAGCGCCTCCCACCCCGGCCAATCGGAGCGCGGCAGGCGATCCGACCAATCGGAGCGCGGCGGTCGCGCTGTGATTGGCTCGTCCTCCTGTCAATCCGCCAGGGGGCGGTTGCCATGGTGAGGACGCCCCGCCCGGTGGCGCATGCGCAGTAGTGAGGGCGGCGCCGTCCTTACTACTGCGCATGCGCGACCGGGCGGGGCTTCCTCACCATGGCAACCGCCCCCCGGGCGGATTGACAGGAGGACGAGCCAATCACAACGCGACCGCCGCGCTCCGATTGGTCGGATCGCCTGCCGCGCTCCGATTGGCCGGAGTGGGACGTCAATGGCGGTTGCCATGGTGAGGACGCCCCGCCCGGTGGCGCATGCGCAGTAGTGAGGGCGGCGCCGTGCTCGCTACTGCCCCCTCGTGGACAAAAAGCGGTACTGCAGGTACGCAGGTACAGGGCGGGGGGGGGGGGGGGGGACGCGCATGCCCAGTAGAAAGGGGGGCGCTGCGCTCGCCGCCGCTGCCGCCCGTGCCAGCAGAAACCGGCGGTGCGGCTCGGGGAGCGGGGGGAGGCGGGACCGGGGAAGGTTCCCTTTTCCCCAAATTGGGGAAAATGTTATTCATGTTCGGGGTTCAATTTGGGGGTTCAATTTACGGTTCTGCAGCGTCAGCCCCCGCATGGGCGCCGTCCCCGGCGGCGGGGAAGGGCAAGAAAAACCCTAACAAAACCCTGAAGTCTTTTCCGTTGCGGAAAAGCACCGAAAAAAACCCCAAATTGAATAATTTTCCCCAATTTGGGGAAAATGGAACCTCCCAGGGCTCCGCCTTCCCCCCCCGCATCCGCCGAGCTGCAGCGCCGGTTTCTGCTGGCACGGGCGGCAGCGGCGAGCGCAGCGCCTCCCCCCCCCCGTCCACTGCGCATGCGGCCGGACCCCCCTACCCCCGTACCTGCAGTACCGCTTTTTGTCCACAAGCGGCGGCAGCAGCGAGGGCGGCGCCACTCTTTCCACTGCGCATGCGCGCCCCCCACCTGCAGTACCGATTTTTGTCCACAAGGCGGCAGTAGCGAGCACGGCGCCGCCCTTACTACTGCGCATGCGCGACCAGGCGGGGCTTCCTCACCATGGCAACCGCCCCCGGGAGGATTGACAGGAGGACGAGCCAATCACAACGCGACCGCCGCGCTCCGATTGGTCGGATCGCCTGCCGCGCTCCGATTGGCCGGAGTGGGACGTCAATGGCGGTTGCCATGGTGAGGACGCCCCGCCCGGTGGCGCATGCGCAGTAGTGAGGACGGCGCCGTCCTTACTACTGCGCATGCGCGACCGGGCGGGGCTTCCTCACCATGGCAACCGCCCCCCGGGCGGATTGACAGGAGGACGAGCCAATCACAACGCGACCGCCCCGCTCCGATTGGTCGGATCGCCTGCCGCGCTCCGATTGGCCGGACTGGGAGGCGCTGGAGATTGACGGCGCGATCGACCAATGGGACGGGGGCTCCTAGAGGACGGACGCCGCTTACGGCACCGCGACCAATGGGCGCGCGGTATGGGCGGGCCGAGCCGCTCCGGAACCGGAGGGGGCCGGGGGAAAACGGCGGCCAGCCCAGAAATCGCTGCGGACCGGTCTGCAGCGGGCGGAAAGCACCGGGCAGCGCCCACGCCCCCTTCCTTGTCCCCCTCTGAGACCTCACCGGGGCCATGAGCGGTGACCGCTCTCAGCCCGCTTCCCTCCACCCAGGGACCGTGACCACTTACCGGCGGGCAGGCCTTCCCGCTCTCTGCCCTGTCCCCGCTCGCAGTCCGGGCAGCCGCAGCCGTCGCCTCGGCGCCAAAAACCTCCGGTGTTCGCCCCGCAACCAGCCCCAGGGACGCCGCGGCGCTCTGCGCGTGGCCCCGGGGGCCGTGGGGGCGACAGCAGCCAGTCCGCCGGCGTCCAGGAAGGCAGGCGGGGGTGCCGCCTTATCCACCACAGAGACATCGGGGAGCTTTGCGTCCCTGCAGGAAAACGGGGCTGCGTTTTTTTCCTCCTGTCCCGCTGCACCGATCCAGCTCCCCAGGGCGGGAGGGGAAATGGGGGAAGGGGCTGCTTTTCATAGAATCATAGAATCGTCTAGGTTGCAAGAGACCCTTGGGATCATCGAGTCCAACCATCTACCCTACTCTACAAAGTTCTCCCCTACACCATATCCCCCAACACCACATCTCGACGGTTCTTAAACACATCCAGGGATGGTGACTCGACCACCTCCCTGGGTAGCCTGTTCCAATGCCCGACCACTCCCTCTGTGAAACATTCTTTCCTAATGTCCAGTCTAAACCTACCCTGTTGGAGCTTGAAGCCGTTCCCTCTCGTTCTGTCATTACCTACCCGTGCCAGGAGACCAGCACCGACCTCTCTACAGTGTCCTTTCAAGTAGGTTTAGAGAGTGACGAGGTCTCCCCTCAGCCCCCTCTTCCTCATACTAAACAGTCCCAGCTCCTTCAACCGCTCTTCATAGGATTTGTTTTCCAGGCCCTTCACCAGCTTCGTTGCCCTCCTCTGCACTCGCTCCAGCACCTCGACATCTCTCTTGGATTGAGGTGCCCAAAACCGGACGCAATACTCCAGGTGCGGCCTCACCAGTGCCGAGTACAGGGGCACAATCGCCTCCCTACTTCTGCTGCTCACGCTGTTTCTAATACAAGCCAGGATGCCGTTGGCTTTCGTGGCCACCTGGGCACACTGCCGGCTCACGTTCAGCCGCTTGTCCATTAGAACCCCCAGGTCTCTTTCTTCCAGGTGGTTTTCCAGCCACATTTCCCCAAGCCTGTAGCGCTGCTCGGGGTTATTGTGGCCCACGCGCAGAACCTGGCGCTCGCCCTTGTTGAAACTCATACCACTGATGTTGGCCCAACGATCCAATCTACCTAAGTCTCTCTGTAGAGCTTCCCTATCCTCCTGGGAATCAACACTCCTGCTTAAAGCGCTTTTGAAAGCGCTTGGACGCCGGCAAGAGAGAGCAGAGGGGAGGGCCAGTTTGGAAATCCCTTCTAGCGATAGGCTCTCTTTGCAGTCTGGAACCATCTACAGCACAGGCGTTTACGCCTCCGCACTGACCGACCCGTGGGTAAGACTTAGGGAAAAGGGATGCTCTTGATACACTTCGACAGAACGTCTGCTAAGAGTCACATCTGTTTAGACTTACAGATTAACACGCACGATAGACAACATCCAATTGGACTAGCGACCTGTCCAGACATCCGCTTTGACGCTTCAATCTCTCTTTATAAATAAATCTTTTAAAAAATCTTTCCGTCGTCTAAACTCCCATTAAATAATACAGAATCCTTAGAGATACGGGTTGGTATTTTGAACTCCTTTTATATACGTAAGGGAATATTAGTTTTCAACACACAGAAAAATGAGAGATTGTTCTCTACTCCAATGCCTCACCCCCGCATATACAGCTTTTAACATTTTTTAAACACCACCGCCCAAAACCCCAACCACCTGCCCCGCACCAAGTTTTCAGGCGTTTGGGGGCCGTGACCCACCCTCTTGTGGGGGGAACCCCACTTAACCCCCACTCACCTGCTCCTCCGCCGCACCGTCGCTCCCCCGCTGACATCCGGCTGCCCCAAATGACATCATCACACCACCACCACCCCCCACACACGCACCGTTTTTTTTAATTCGCCCCAAAAAATGCACCGAACGACCAGACCCAGGGCTGGCCCCTTCCCCTCAGGCGGCTCCACCACCGGCTGCAAACCCGGGCCGGGGCATCTGTCGAGCAGCACGAGACGCGGACAACGAGGCACCTGCAAAACAAACAGCAAACCCCAACCGGAGATCAGCATCATCAAACGAAAGAGCACCGAAGAGAGTAGAGGAATTCCCTCCGGCCGAGGGACAGGACAGGAGCTGAGCTACAGGAGGATTGCGGGGAAACAGCTCCGCTCCAAAGACGGCACGGCCTGCCAAAGCCGGAGCCATCCCGACGCTTCAGGTCCCTATTCAGACTGACCCGTGCCACTTGCAACACCTTCTCAGCCTAACAGCGGAACAAACCCTCCGCCCGCTGGGGGGAAGCGCCTCCTCCCTTCCCTTTCCCCGCCGCTGGAAAGCTCTGCGCGCGTTTAGATACGGCCAAGAAAAATACTCACGCTAGAAAAGCCTCGGACTTTTTCTTCGGCGCTAATTCAACTGGCACAGCTCCGAACCCCCACCGTTGCGCTCTCCGTCTCCAGAACGCGCAGTTGTCATTTGACCGGGGGCTGCTTTCTCTCCTACCCAAGGAGGAGGGACATCTGGCCGGCGGCACTGCCCGAGAGAGATGCTACCGCACTGCCGGGGAAACGCGACGCTGAAAGCCAGGCAGAAATCAGGTTCTTCAGAGCGCTCCGCCTAAAGAAAAGGGGGGGGAAAAACAAAAAACAAAAAAACTAGAAAAAAAACCCAACCAAAAACCCAACCCGTTACCTTCAGTCGCCTCTCTTTTCAAAGATTTGGAACAAATACCTCGCCGCTTAGGGACGCCTAAGACGCTGTAGGCTACAGCCGGTGGACGGTTGCCGTTTAAAGCCTGCAAGTCAGTTTGCACGTTATACGACTTTAACCCTTTTTTTAAAGTCTCCTTTACGATAGAAAAAACCAGGAAGGTAAGAGATTCCCCAAACGGCTGTACTTTTGGCGGGGGGAAATCCAATCCCCGGTGCCGCGATCCACCAGGCTACCGAAAACGACCGGCGGACCGGCCAAGGCTTTTGGCTGTGCCGAACACGCAGAGGAACAGGGTTTGGCCGTGTCCCCGCTGTTACGGGGGACCCAGAGCCCAAAGGCCGGCCATGCCATCGGCCGTCGGAAGAGGTGCCGCGCTCGGGCCTTTGGAAGGACATCGTCTTTCTTTTTGTCCCTATTTAATAGAGCGCGCGACGTCTCCTCGCTGATGACTTCTGCTGCCCAGCGCATCGTCTCCGAGGATCCCCTCTCGTGGGAACTTCAGGAGAGGCAACCGCTTGGCACGAGAAACCGGTGCCCTTTCAGAAAGGGAAACCTCCTTCCGACTGACGTCCAAATGACACGCCGTAGGCTACGGACAACGGACGTTCCTGGAAGGCTCGACTCACCTAAGCCACCTCAGGACTCGCCGCCACCAGTGACGAGGCTGATGATGCTCCTTGGTTCGTGGCAAAGCCTGGAAAACAGGCAGAAGCGGCGCCGGTTCGTCCCGTTTTGTCCACGTCTCTTCGTTGACCGCCCCGGCTTTCAGCGCAGATGCCATGAAAGAGGAGTGACAAAGAAAAGGCGAGGTCAGGCAGCAAAAGAGCTCTGCAGGCTGCCACCTGCAGTCAACCGCGCACCCTGTTTTGGAAGCCACACGCCCGCCCGCCCACCCACCACCCCCCGCCCAAAACAAACAAACAAACAAACAAAGAGACAAGAACCCCGGCACCTGGCCTCTTTCTTGTCTTCAGGAGCTCATCCTGAAGCTCATCGCTTCTGTCTTGTCAGAGCAGGAAGCGCAGACCATCTGTATCCCGAGGACACCTGACCGGGATTAACACGTGTCCAGAGGTAGTCCCCATCTCTACGAGCGTGTCGCTTTGGTGCTTTTAATAATCCTAACTCGACGGTAGTCACTGGGACGGTCCTTTACGGTGGCTTCTTCAGACTTCTGGATCGCCAGTCCCAGTATTTCCATTTCATCCTACCAAAAAAAAACCCCAAAGCACGTTACAGCTGCACATAACATTTTCTGCCTGTTCTTGTACGAGTATTTAAGGCGTAGGAGAAAGAGAAGATCTGAAAGGCAGAAGAGGCATTCAAAAACCGTGCAACTATGAAAAAGTAAAGCAGCTCTCTCGGAAAAGCACGAGAAACGGCCATAAAAGGTATACTTATGAAATACGCCAAGTAATATCGGGGCACCAAAATATACTATATAGGAAGGCTAGGTGGCTCATTTGATAGAAATTCGATGTAAATCTAAGACAGTACCGAGAATTCTGTCTGTAAATGGGTAATATTCGGCACCACTCGGCTCTAAAATTGCCGCTGCGCCTGCCTGTGAAAAATCCTACTTTAAAAGCATCTAGTACGAACCTTAACGTTTTCATCACAGTTACAGCCATCTTTCACCTTAAAGCATGCTTTACATTGCTGCTGCAGCCTATCTGCCAACTTGGAGTGTACACATCTGGGTATACACGCTTGTAATTCAGGACGATTTGCACAAATCGTTTCTGTGCAGAAAAACAGGCCTCGTTTCATTATGCAATCAAATTTGAAATTTTTTTTCTCGGGAGAAGTTTTGCCTTTTTAACTGTGAGAATTTTAACTAGGAATTCACACGCTGCCCATGCCTCAAATTATGAGGAGACGCATCACAAAACGAACTCAAAACGAACATCCCGGATTCAGGAAAACTAATTGTGCCTCCCCCCTCTGTGGAACGTGTCCGTAGGACAGGAGCGGGCACCCGCTTTGCCACAGAAGCAGACGGATGCGGAATTGCTCCACGCGTGTCGGTTAACACACATTCGGCTAATGGCCCACCACTCCTTGTACGCAGAGGCTGACGACAGCCAGGTCGCCCGGTACGGGCTGAACACTTCGCAGGATTTGTTACAAACCTTTTTAGTGAAATAGATTTTGAAACCCCAGGAAACACACCCCTACCTCCGAGAATTGTAAGGCAATAAATATTTTGACAACTTACATTTCACGTCTATCCATGTATGTCCCATTACTGTCTGTGGTCATAAACTATCTAATATAGAATACTAAACGTTGCTACCATTTAAGAACCGAACGACAGCAACTGAACTGAACCGAAAGGAAGAGCTTTTCTTTGAAAATCGCAGTGCCACCTGAGAAGAAGCTGAAGACTGAAAATCGGGCGAGAGAATCACGCAAAAATATCAGCCTTGCTCTAAAAGCAAGACAGGAGAAAACCCACCAAAAAATAAAATGCAGTTCAATTGACCCAAAGGTCACCAAACAAGACAGGCAAAAAGCTTCACAACACACAGCGTTTGCACCGCTGTCGCTTTTCTGGCTTTTGCTGGGCCTAAGAGGTTGCTGTGACTTCCTCGAGCTGCCCTTCTGCGGTCACCAGATTGTTTCAGGGGAGACAGACGTCTCCCGGGGAGGCGCACGCAGAGAGCGCCGCTACGTCTCGGCTGTGACCCCTTGGTCACCGCGTTCCTGCGGTGCCCGTACCCGTGCTACCAACAGGATGTCACAAAAGGACGCAAGAGCAGGGGGAATCGCTACAGGAGTCCTGAATGTTTCCACGGGCTTTTGAAAACCCCATTTTCTAAATTAAGTTACGCGAGGGAGTCTTTTTGAAAGTTACGAGGCTTCTGTGTGTCTGCTACTAAAAACATCCAACCGACCGACTCAAAAAACACCCAGAACACACTTTCCCCACGTTCCCCCGACACCGTAGCCTTGCATCTCGGGGGATTTCCTTTCCTGCCTTGCGAACGGATGCAGGTTAGGGACACCATAAAACAGCTTCCCTAGGGTATCCGAACGGCTGTCAGCGTACCATTTAGATCCCTTGAGTACAAGCAATAGCGCGCGTTACCTCTCCGGTTTGATGCTCGCTGACAGGCCGAATCCTTTGTGGAACCTTAAGCTGTTGTTCCGGCTTCCCTATCTCTTGCTGGAAAAGGTCTCTCTCCTGCTCTCGGTCAATTGCTCGCTCCTGAAAGTGACAAAACAGTGAGGATGCACCATTTCACGTAAAAACTGTCTAAATTAAGGATATTACAGCTTCTCGCTTCTTTTAACACGAGGCTGCTAACGGTACGTCAGTAGCATTATTACATGTCAGTACGAGCCGGCAACGCGCGCTGGCAGCCCAGAAAGCCAACCCCACCCTGGGCTGCATCAAGAGAAGCGTGGCCAGCGGGTCACGGGAGGCGATTCTACCCCCCTCTACTCTGCGCGCGCGAGACCCCACCTGGCGTACGGTGTCCAGCTTTGGAGTCCTCGACACGGGAAGGACGTGGACCTGTTGGAAGGGGCCCAGCGGAGGGCCACGAAAACCATCGGAGGGACGGAGCACCTCCCCTGTGAAGAGAGACTGAGAGAGCTGGGGTTGTTCAGCCTGGAGAAGAGAAGGCTCCGGGGAGACCTCAGAGCAGCCTTCCAATATCTGAAGGGAGCCTACGGGAGAGCCGGAGAGGGACTCTCTGTCGGGAAAGGTAGCGACAGGACAAGGGGTAACGGTTTTAAATCGGAAGAGGGGAGATTCAGACTAGATGTTAGGAGGAAATTCTTTACCGTGAGGGTGGTGAGGCACTGGAACAGGTTGCCCGGGGAAGCTGTGGATGCCCCATCCCTGGAAGTGTTTAAGGCCAGGCTGGACGGGGCTTTGAGCAACCCGCTCTAGTGGAGGCGTCCCTGCCCAAGGCAGGGGGGCTGCAACACGATGATCTTGAAGGTCCCTTCCAACTCTAACCATTCTACGATTCTATGGTTTTTAAGGTGGCAGAACCTCTTGCGACTTCCATTAACAAAAACTACTCTCACCATTCGGGGCAACAAATCTCACATTTTTGAATAAAAACACGAGGACGGCACTGATACAGCCAGTATTATTTCACAAAAAGGACAGTTTTGTCTCTTCTGTTCAAAGCACAGCATACAAATAGCAATAGGCCAGTATTTTATGGTCTCCTTTCCTCGCGTTCATCCTTCATATATGTAGCATAAATAGGAATTAAGAATAGAAATTAACTTTGTGTTCATACTGAGGAGGAGCCAATGGGAAAAAAGAAATTCTAAATTTTGCATTTCAGTGTTACTTTTGACCAGCTGCAGTTGTTATATCCCACTCTGATATTTGGGGAATACATCTTTATACTGGAAATAAGGCACAGCCGCTGGCATCCGGTGAAACGTCACCTTTAAATGCCACTTTGCTGAACAGACAAACCTGATCAGACGCATTGAAATAAACTAGCTCAAGTAGCTGATACACAGAGGAATGCTCTGTCTAGCAACAGAAGCTTTTGCAAAAATGGAGGAAGCCAGAACAAAGCTGCAACAGTTACAAGTTGCAGATTTGAAAACCTCACCTGCTGTTTGAGCACCCCGCAGCCCGCCCAGCCCCTGCTTTCCCCCGCAGCCCCCAACGCCCTCCTGCCCACCCCCCCTGCAGAACCAGCCAAAACGGCTTCTGCTCTCCGCCCCCAAACCGCATCACTTACTGCCCCCTTCCGAGCCCCAAAACCCAGCCGCTGAGCCTCTGCTCGAGTCCCCAAAACGCCGGACTCCACCCCCGCCCCTCAGCCCAAAGCCACACGACTCCCTCTCCGGCTGAAGCCCCAACACCAGCCACGCGAGCCCGTTTGCCAGCCCCAGGAGCCGCGAGCACCTCCCCAGACGCCTCAGCCCGCCCCCCCGCAACGCCGTCTCCCCTCGGAGCCGCCTCGGGACCCCGGCCGCCTTCCCCGCGCCCCCCCGCTGGCCTCGACGCTGTCCAGCTGCCTCGCGACGCTGTCCAGCGGCACCGCGACGCTGTCCAGCGGCACCGCGACGCTGTCCAGCGGCACCGCGACGCTGTCCGGCTGCCCGGTGCTTTCCGCCCGCGCCGGTCCGGTGCGGTGCGGTCCGCGCCGCGCCGCGCCGCAGCCGCTTCTGCGCGCGCCGCCATTTTCCCCCGGCCCCCTCCGCTTCCGGAGCGGCTCGGCCCGCCCATGCGGCGCGCCCATTGGTCACGGCGCCGGAAGCGGCTTCCGTCCTCGGGGAGCCCGTCCCATTGGTCGGTCGCGCCGTCAATCTTCAGCGCCTCCCACCCCGGCCAATCGGAGCGCGGCAGGCGATCCGACCAATCGGAGCGCGGCGGTCGCGCTGTGATTGGCTCGTCCTCCTGTCAATCCGCCAGGGGGCGGTTGCCATGGTGAGGACGCCCCGCCCGGTGGCGCATGCGCAGTAGTGAGGGCGGCGCCGTGCTCGCTACTGCCCCCTCGTGGACAAAAAGCGGTACTGCAGGTACGCAGGTACAGGGCGGGGGGGGGGGGGGGACGCGCATGCCCAGTAGAAAGGGGGGCGCTGCGCTCGCCGCCGCTGCCGCCCGTGCCAGCAGAAACCGGCGGTGCGGCTCGGGGAGCGGGGGGAGGCGGGACCGGGGAAGGTTCCCTTTTCCCCAAATTGGGGAAAATGTTATTCATGTTCGGGGTTCAATTTGGGGGTTCAATTTACGGTTCTGCAGCGTCAGCCCCCGCATGGGCGCCGTCCCCGGCGGCGGTGAAGGGCAAGAAAAACCCTAACAAAACCCTGAAGTCTTTTCCGTTGCGGAAAAGCACCGAAAAAAACCCCAAATTGAATAATTTTCCCCAATTTGGGGAAAATGGAACCTCCCAGGGCTCCGCCTTCTCCCCCGCATCCGCCGAGCTGCAGCGCCGGTTTCTGCTGGCACGGGCGGCAGCGGCGAGCGCAGCGCCCCCCCCCCCCCGTCCACTGCGCATGCGGCCGGACCCCCCTACCCCCGTACCTGCAGTACCGCTTTTTGTCCACAAGCGGCGGCAGCAGCGAGGGCGGCGCCACTCTTTCCACTGCGCATGCGCGCCCCCCACCTGCAGTACCGATTTTTGTCCACAAGGCGGCAGTAGCGAGCACGGCGCCGCCCTTACTACTGCGCATGCGCGACCGGGCGGGGCTTCCTCACCATGGCAACCGCCCCCCGGGCGGATTGACAGGAGGACGAGCCAATCACAACGCGACCGCCCCGCTCCGATTGGTCGGATCGCCTGCCGCGCTCCGATTGGCCGGACTGGGAGGCGCTGGAGATTGACGGCGCGATCGACCAATGGGACGGGGGCTCCTAGAGGACGGACGCCGCTTACGGCACCGCGACCAATGGGCGCGCGGTATGGGCGGGCCGAGCCGCTCCGGAACCGGAGGGGGCCGGGGGAAAACGGCGGCCAGCCCAGAAATCGCTGCGGACCGGTCTGCAGCGGGCGGAAAGCACCGGGCAGCGCCCACGCCCCCTTCCTTGTCCCCCTCTGAGACCTCACCGGGGCCATGAGCGGTGACCGCTCTCAGCCCGCTTCCCTCCACCCAGGGACCGTGACCACTTACCGGCGGGCAGGCCTTCCCGCTCTCTGCCCTGTCCCCGCTCGCAGTCCGGGCAGCCGCAGCCGTCGCCTCGGCGCCAAAAACCTCCGGTGTTCGCCCCGCAACCAGCCCCAGGGACGCCGCGGCGCTCTGCGCGTGGCCCCGGGGGCCGTGGGGGCGACAGCAGCCAGTCCGCCGGCGTCCAGGAAGGCAGGCGGGGGTGCCGCCTTATCCACCACAGAGACATCGGGGAGCTTTGCGTCCCTGCAGGAAAACGGGGCTGCGTTTTTTTCCTCCTGTCCCGCTGCACCGATCCAGCTCCCCAGGGCGGGAGGGGAAACGGGGGAAGGGGCTGCTTTTCATAGAATCATAGAATCGTCTAGGTTGCAAGAGACCCTTGGGATCATCGAGTCCAACCATCTACCCTACTCTACAAAGTTCTCCCCTACACCATATCCCCCAACACCACATCTCGACGGTTCTTAAACACATCCAGGGATGGTGACTCGACCACCTCCCTGGGTAGCCTGTTCCAATGCCCGACCACTCCCTCTGTGAAACATTCTTTCCTAATGTCCAGTCTAAACCTACCCTGTTGGAGCTTGAAGCCGTTCCCTCTCGTTCTGTCATTACCTACCCGTGCCAGGAGACCAGCACCGACCTCTCTACAGTGTCCTTTCAAGTAGGTTTAGAGAGTGACGAGGTCTCCCCTCAGCCCCCTCTTCCTCATACTAAACAGTCCCAGCTCCTTCAACCGCTCTTCATAGGATTTGTTTTCCAGGCCCTTCACCAGCTTCGTTGCCCTCCTCTGCACTCGCTCCAGCACCTCGACATCTCTCTTGGATTGAGGTGCCCAAAACCGGACGCAATACTCCAGGTGCGGCCTCACCAGTGCCGAGTACAGGGGCACAATCGCCTCCCTACTTCTGCTGCTCACGCTGTTTCTAATACAAGCCAGGATGCCGTTGGCTTTCGTGGCCACCTGGGCACACTGCCGGCTCACGTTCAGCCGCTTGTCCATTAGAACCCCCAGGTCTCTTTCTTCCAGGTGGTTTTCCAGCCACATTTCCCCAAGCCTGTAGCGCTGCTCGGGGTTATTGTGGCCCACGCGCAGAACCTGGCGCTCGCCCTTGTTGAAACTCATACCACTGATGTTGGCCCAACGATCCAATCTACCTAAGTCTCTCTGTAGAGCTTCCCTATCCTCCTGGGAATCAACACTCCTGCTTAAAGCGCTTTTGAAAGCGCTTGGACGCCGGCAAGAGAGAGCAGAGGGGAGGGCCAGTTTGGAAATCCCTTCTAGCGATAGGCTCTCTTTGCAGTCTGGAACCATCTACAGCACAGGCGTTTACGCCTCCGCACTGACCGACCCGTGGGTAAGACTTAGGGAAAAGGGATGCTCTTGATACACTTCGACAGAACGTCTGCTAAGAGTCACATCTGTTTAGACTTACAGATTAACACGCACGATAGACAACATCCAATTGGACTAGCGACCTGTCCAGACATCCGCTTTGACGCTTCAATCTCTCTTTATAAATAAATCTTTTAAAAAATCTTTCCGTCGTCTAAACTCCCATTAAATAATACAGAATCCTTAGAGATACGGGTTGGTATTTGGAACTCCTTTTATATACGTAAGGGAATATTAGTTTTCAACACACAGAAAAATGAGAGATTGTTCTCTACTCCAATGCCTCACCCCCGCATATACAGCTTTTAACATTTTTTAAACACCACCGCCCAAAACCCCAACCACCTGCCCCGCACCAAGTTTTCAGGCGTTTGGGGGCCGTGACCCACCCTCTTGTGGGGGGAACCCCACTTAACCCCCACTCACCTGCTCCTCCGCCGCACCGTCGCTCCCCCGCTGACATCCGGCTGCCCCAAATGACATCATCACACCACCACCACCCCCCACACACGCACCGTTTTTTTTAATTCGCCCCAAAAAATGCACCGAACGACCAGACCCAGGGCTGGCCCCTTCCCCTCAGGCGGCTCCACCACCGGCTGCAAACCCGGGCCGGGGCATCTGTCGAGCAGCACGAGACGCGGACAACGAGGCACCTGCAAAACAAACAGCAAACCCCAACCGGAGATCAGCATCATCAAACGAAAGAGCACCGAAGAGAGTAGAGGAATTCCCTCCGGCCGAGGGACAGGACAGGAGCTGAGCTACAGGAGGATTGCGGGGAAACAGCTCCGCTCCAAAGACGGCACGGCCTGCCAAAGCCGGAGCCATCCCGACGCTTCAGGTCCCTATTCAGACTGACCCGTGCCACTTGCAACACCTTCTCAGCCTAACAGCGGAACAAACCCTCCGCCCGCTGGGGGGAAGCGCCTCCTCCCTTCCCTTTCCCCGCCGCTGGAAAGCTCTGCGCGCGTTTAGATACGGCCAAGAAAAATACTCACGCTAGAAAAGCCTCGGACTTTTTCTTCGGCGCTAATTCAACTGGCACAGCTCCGAACCCCCACCGTTGCGCTCTCCGTCTCCAGAACGCGCAGTTGTCATTTGACCGGGGGCTGCTTTCTCTCCTACCCAAGGAGGAGGGACATCTGGCCGGCGGCACTGCCCGAGAGAGATGCTACCGCACTGCCGGGGAAACGCGACGCTGAAAGCCAGGCAGAAATCAGGTTCTTCAGAGCGCTCCGCCTAAAGAAAAGGGGGGGGAAAAACAAAAAACAAAAAAACTAGAAAAAAAACCCAACCAAAAACCCAACCCGTTACCTTCAGTCGCCTCTCTTTTCAAAGATTTGGAACAAATACCTCGCCGCTTAGGGACGCCTAAGACGCTGTAGGCTACAGCCGGTGGACGGTTGCCGTTTAAAGCCTGCAAGTCAGTTTGCACGTTATACGACTTTAACCCTTTTTTTAAAGTCTCCTTTACGATAGAAAAAACCAGGAAGGTAAGAGATTCCCCAAACGGCTGTACTTTTGGCGGGGGGAAATCCAATCCCCGGTGCCGCGATCCACCAGGCTACCGAAAACGACCGGCGGACCGGCCAAGGCTTTTGGCTGTGCCGAACACGCAGAGGAACAGGGTTTGGCCGTGTCCCCGCTGTTACGGGGGACCCAGAGCCCAAAGGCCGGCCATGCCATCGGCCGTCGGAAGAGGTGCCGCGCTCGGGCCTTTGGAAGGACATCGTCTTTCTTTTTGTCCCTATTTAATAGAGCGCGCGACGTCTCCTCGCTGATGACTTCTGCTGCCCAGCGCATCGTCTCCGAGGATCCCCTCTCGTGGGAACTTCAGGAGAGGCAACCGCTTGGCACGAGAAACCGGTGCCCTTTCAGAAAGGGAAACCTCCTTCCGACTGACGTCCAAATGACACGCCGTAGGCTACGGACAACGGACGTTCCTGGAAGGCTCGACTCACCTAAGCCACCTCAGGACTCGCCGCCACCAGTGACGAGGCTGATGATGCTCCTTGGTTCGTGGCAAAGCCTGGAAAACAGGCAGAAGCGGCGCTGGTTCGTCCCGTTTTGTCCACGTCTCTTCGTTGACCGCCCCGGCTTTCAGCGCAGATGCCATGAAAGAGGAGTGACAAAGAAAAGGCGAGGTCAGGCAGCAAAAGAGCTCTGCAGGCTGCCACCTGCAGTCAACCGCGCACCCTGTTTTGGAAGCCACACGCCCACACGCCCGCCCGCCACCCCCCGCCCAAAACAAACAAACAAACAAACAAACAAAGAGACAAGAACCCCGGCACCTGGCCTCTTTCTTGTCTTCAGGAGCTCATCCTGAAGCTCATCGCTTCTGTCTTGTCAGAGCAGGAAGCGCAGACCATCTGTATCCCGAGGACACCTGACCGGGATTAACACGTGTCCAGAGGTAGTCCCCATCTCTACGAGCGTGTCGCTTTGGTGCTTTTAATAATCCTAACTCGACGGTAGTCACTGGGACGGTCCTTTACGGTGGCTTCTTCAGACTTCTGGATCGCCAGTCCCAGTATTTCCATTTCATCCTACCAAAAAAAACCCCAAAGCACGTTACAGCTGCACATAACATTTTCTGCTTGTTCTTGTACGAGTATTTAAGGCGTAGGAGAAAGAGAAGATCTGAAAGGCAGAAGAGGCATTCAAAAACCGTGCAACTATGAAAAAGTAAAGCAGCTCTCTCGGAAAAGCACGAGAAACGGCCATAAAAGGTATACTTATGAAATACGCCAAGTAATATCGGGGCACCAAAATATACTATATAGGAAGGCTAGGTGGCTCATTTGATAGAAATTCGATGTAAATCTAAGACAGTACCGAGAATTCTGTCTGTAAATGGGTAATATTCGGCACCACTCAGCTCTAAAATTGCCGCTGCGCCTGCCTGTTAAAAATCCTACTTTAAAAGCATCTAGTACGAACCTTAACGTTTTCATCACAGTTACAGCCATCTTTCACCTTAAAGCATGCTTTACATTGCTGCTGCAGCCTATCTGCCAACTTGGAGTGTACACATCTGGGTATACACGCTTGTAATTCAGGACGATTTGCACAAATCGTTTCTGTGCAGAAAAACAGGCCTCGTTTCATTATGCAATCAAATTTGAAATTTTTTTTCTCGGGAGAAGTTTTGCCTTTTTAACTGTGAGAATTTTAACTAGGAATTCACACGCTGCCCATGCCTCAAATTATGAGGAGACGCATCACAAAACGAACTCAAAACGAACATCCCGGATTCAGGAAAACTAATTGTGCCTCCCCCCTCTGTGGAACGTGTCCATAGGACAGGAGCGGGCACCCGCTTTGCCACAGAAGCAGACGGATGCGGAATTGCTCCACGCGTGTCGGTTAACACACATTCGGCTAATGGCCCACCACTCCTTGTACGCACAGGCTGACGACAGCCAGGTCGCCTGGTACGGGCTGAACACTTTGCAGGATTTGTTACAAACCTTTTTAGTGAAATAGATTTTGAAACCCCAGGAAACACACCCCTACCTCCGAGAATTGTAGGGCAATAAATATTTTGACAACTTACATTTCACGTCTATCCATGTATGTCCCATTACTGTCTGTGGTCATAAACTATCTAATATAGAATACTAAACGTTGCTACCATTTAAGAACTGAACGACAGCAACTGAACTGAACCGAAAGGAAGAGCTTTTCTTTGAAAATCGCAGTGCCACCTGAGAAGAAGCTGAAGACTGAAAATCGGGCGAGAGAATCACGCAAAAATATCAGCCTTGCTCTAAAAGCAAGACAGGAGAAAACCCACCAAAAAATAAAATGCAGTTCAATTGACCCAAAGGTCACCAAACAAAACAGGCAAAAAGCTTCACAATACACAGCGTTTGCACCGCTGTCGCTTTTCTGGCTTTTGCTGGGCCTAAGAGGTTGCTGTGACTTCCTCGAGCTGCCCTTCTGCGGTCACCAGATTGTTTCAGGGGAGACAGACGTCTCCCGGGGAGGCGCACGCAGAGAGCGCCGCTACGTCTCGGCTGTGACCCCTTGGTCACTGCGTTCCTGCGGTGCCCGTACCCGTGCTACCAACAGGATGTCACAAAAGGACGCAAGAGCAGGGGGAATCGCTACAGGAGTCCTGAATGTTTCCACGGGCTTTTGAAAACCCCATTTTCTAAATTAAGTTACGCGAGGGAGTCTTTTTGAAAGTTACGAGGCTTCTGTGTGTCTGCTACTAAAAACATCCAACCGACCGACTCAAAAAACACCCAGAACACACTTTCCCCACGTTCCCCCGACACCGTAGCCTTGCATCTCGGGGGATTTCCTTTCCTGCCTTGCGAACGGATGCAGGTTAGGGACACCATAAAACAGCTTCCCTAGGGTATCCGAACGGCTGTCAGCGTACCATTTAGATCCCTTGAGTACAAGCAATAGCGCGCGTTACCTCTCCGGTTTGATGCTCGCTGACAGGCCGAATCCTTTGTGGAACCTTAAGCTGTTGTTCCGGCTTCCCTATCTCTTGCTGGAAAAGGTCTCTCTCCTGCTCTCGGTCAATTGCTCGCTCCTGAAAGTGACAAAACAGTGAGGATGCACCATTTCACGTAAAAACTGTCTAAATTAAGGATATTACAGCTTCTCGCTTCTTTTAACACGAGGCTGCTAACGGTACGTCAGTAGCATTATTACATGTCAGTACGAGCCGGCAACGCGCGCTGGCAGCCCAGAAAGCCAACCCCACCCTGGGCTGCATCAAGAGAAGCGTGGCCAGCGGGTCACGGGAGGCGATTCTACCCCCCTCTACTCTGCGCGCGCGAGACCCCACCTGGCGTACGGTGTCCAGCTTTGGAGTCCTCGACACGGGAAGGACGTGGACCTGTTGGAAGGGGCCCAGCGGAGGGCCACGAAAACCATCGGAGGGACGGAGCACCTCCCCTGTGAAGAGAGACTGAGAGAGCTGGGGTTGTTCAGCCTGGAGAAGAGAAGGCTCCGGGGAGACCTCAGAGCAGCCTTCCAATATCTGAAGGGAGCCTACGGGAGAGCCGGAGAGGGACTCTCTGTCGGGAAAGGTAGCGACAGGACAAGGGGTAACGGTTTTAAATCGGAAGAGGGGAGATTCAGACTAGATGTTAGGAGGAAATTCTTTACCGTGAGGGTGGTGAGGCACTGGAACAGGTTGCCCGGGGAAGCTGTGGATGCCCCATCCCTGGAAGTGTTTAAGGCCAGGCTGGACGGGGCTTTGAGCAACCCGCTCTAGTGGAGGCGTCCCTGCCCAAGGCAGGGGGGCTGCAACACGATGATCTTGAAGGTCCCTTCCAACTCTAACCATTCTACGATTCTATGGTTTTTAAGGTGGCAGAACCTCTTGCGACTTCCATTAACAAAAACTACTCTCACCATTCGGGGCAACAAATCTCACATTTTTGAATAAAAACACGAGGACGGCACTGATACAGCCAGTATTATTTCACAAAAAGGACAGTTTTGTCTCTTCTGTTCAAAGCACAGCATACAAATAGCAATAGGCCAGTATTTTATGGTCTCCTTTCCTCGCGTTCATCCTTCATATATGTAGCATAAATAGGAATTAAGAATAGAAATTAACTTTGTGTTCATACTGAGGAGGAGCCAATGGGAAAAAAGAAATTCTAAATTTTGCATTTCAGTGTTACTTTTGACCAGCTGCAGTTGTTATATCCCACTCTGATATTTGGGGAATACATCTTTATACTGGAAATAAGGCACAGCCGCTGGCATCCGGTGAAACGTCACCTTTAAATGCCACTTTGCTGAACAGACAAACCTGATCAGACGCATTGAAATAAACTAGCTCAAGTAGCTGATACACAGAGGAATGCTCTGTCTAGCAACAGAAGCTTTTGCAAAAATGGAGGAAGCCAGAACAAAGCTGCAACAGTTACAAGTTGCAGATTTGAAAACCTCACCTGCTGTTTGAGCACCCCGCAGCCCGCCCAGCCCCTGCTTTCCCCCGCAGCCCCCAACGCCCTCCTGCCCACCCCCCCTGCAGAACCAGCCAAAACGGCTTCTGCTCTCCGCCCCCAAACCGCATCACTTACTGCCCCCTTCCGAGCCCCAAAACCCAGCCGCTGAGCCTCTGCTCGAGTCCCCAAAACGCCGGACTCCACCCCCGCCCCTCAGCCCAAAGCCACACGACTCCCTCTCCGGCTGAAGCCCCAACACCAGCCACGCGAGCCCGTTTGCCAGCCCCAGGAGCCGCGAGCACCTCCCCAGACGCCTCAGCCCGCCCCCCCGCAACGCCGTCTCCCCTCGGAGCCGCCTCGGGACCCCGGCCGCCTTCCCCGCGCCCCCCCGCTGGCCTCGACGCTGTCCAGCGGCACCGCGACGCTGTCCAGCGGCACCGCGACGCTGTCCAGCGGCACCGCGACGCTGTCCAGCGGCACCGCGACGCTGTCCGGCTGCCCGGTGCTTTCCGCCCGCGCCGGTCCGGTGCGGTGCGGTCCGCGCCGCGCCGCGCCGCAGCCGCTTCTGCGCGCGCCGCCATTTTCCCCCGGCCCCCTCCGCTTCCGGAGCGGCTCGGCCCGCCCATGCGGCGCGCCCATTGGTCACGGCGCCGGAAGCGGCTTCCGTCCTCGGGGAGCCCGTCCCATTGGTCGGTCGCGCCGTCAATCTTCAGCGCCTCCCACCCCGGCCAATCGGAGCGCGGCAGGCGATCCGACCAATCGGAGCGCGGCGGTCGCGCTGTGATTGGCTCGTCCTCCTGTCAATCCGCCAGGGGGCGGTTGCCATGGTGAGGACGCCCCGCCCGGTGGCGCATGCGCAGTAGTGAGGGCGGCGCCGTCCTTACTACTGCGCATGCGCGACCGGGCGGGGCTTCCTCACCATGGCAACCGCCCCCCGGGCGGATTGACAGGAGGACGAGCCAATCACAACGCGACCGCCGCGCTCCGATTGGTCGGATCGCCTGCCGCGCTCCGATTGGCCGGAGTGGGACGTCAATGGCGGTTGCCATGGTGAGGACGCCCCGCCCGGTGGCGCATGCGCAGTAGTGAGGGCGGCGCCGTGCTCGCTACTGCCCCCTCGTGGACAAAAAGCGGTACTGCAGGTACGCAGGTACAGGGCGGGGGGGGGGGGGGACGCGCATGCCCAGTAGAAAGGGGGGCGCTGCGCTCGCCGCCGCTGCCGCCCGTGCCAGCAGAAACCGGCGGTGCGGCTCGGGGAGCGGGGGGAGGCGGGACCGGGGAAGGTTCCCTTTTCCCCAAATTGGGGAAAATGTTATTCATGTTCGGGGTTCAATTTGGGGGTTCAATTTACGGTTCTGCAGCGTCAGCCCCCGCATGGGCGCCGTCCCCGGCGGCGGGGAAGGGCAAGAAAAACCCTAACAAAACCCTGAAGTCTTTTCCGTTGCGGAAAAGCACCGAAAAAAAACCCAAATTGAATAATTTTCCCCAATTTGGGGAAAATGGAACCTCCCAGGGCTCCGCCTTCCCCCCCCGCATCCGCCGAGCTGCAGCGCCGGTTTCTGCTGGCACGGGCGGCAGCGGCGAGCGCAGCGCCCCCCCCCCCCCCGTCCACTGCGCATGCGGCCGGACCCCCCTACCCCCGTACCTGCAGTACCGCTTTTTGTCCACAAGCGGCGGCAGCAGCGAGGGCGGCGCCACTCTTTCCACTGCGCATGCGCGCCCCCCACCTGCAGTACCGATTTTTGTCCACAAGGCGGCAGTAGCGAGCACGGCGCCGCCCTTACTACTGCGCATGCGCGACCAGGCGGGGCTTCCTCACCATGGCAACCGCCCCCGGGAGGATTGACAGGAGGACGAGCCAATCACAACGCGACCGCCGCGCTCCGATTGGTCGGATCGCCTGCCGCGCTCCGATTGGCCGGAGTGGGACGTCAATGGCGGTTGCCATGGTGAGGACGCCCCGCCCGGTGGCGCATGCGCAGTAGTGAGGACGGCGCCGTCCTTACTACTGCGCATGCGCGACCGGGCGGGGCTTCCTCACCATGGCAACCGCCCCCCGGGCGGATTGACAGGAGGACGAGCCAATCACAACGCGACCGCCCCGCTCCGATTGGTCGGATCGCCTGCCGCGCTCCGATTGGCCGGACTGGGAGGCGCTGGAGATTGACGGCGCGATCGACCAATGGGACGGGGGCTCCTAGAGGACGGACGCCGCTTACGGCACCGCGACCAATGGGCGCGCGGTATGGGCGGGCCGAGCCGCTCCGGAACCGGAGGGGGCCGGGGGAAAACGGCGGCCAGCCCAGAAATCGCTGCGGACCGGTCCGCAGCGGGCGGAAAGCACCGGGCAGCGCCCACGCCCCCTTCCTTGTCCCCCTCTGAGACCTCACCGGGGCCATGAGCGGTGACCGCTCTCAGCCCGCTTCCCTCCACCCAGGGACCGTGACCACTTACCGGCGGGCAGGCCTTCCCGCTCTCTGCCCTGTCCCCGCTCGCAGTCCGGGCAGCCGCAGCCGTCGCCTCGGCGCCAAAAACCTCCGGTGTTCGCCCCGCAACCAGCCCCAGGGACGCCGCGGCGCTCTGCGCGTGGCCCCGGGGGCCGTGGGGGCGACAGCAGCCAGTCCGCCGGCGTCCAGGAAGGCAGGCGGGGGTGCCGCCTTATCCACCACAGAGACATCGGGGAGCTTTGCGTCCCTGCAGGAAAACGGGGCTGGGTTTTTTTCCTCCTGTCCCGCTGCACCGATCCAGCTCCCCAGGGCGGGAGGGGAAACGGGGGAAGGGGCTGCTTTTCATAGAATCATAGAATCGTCTAGGTTGCAAGAGACCCTTGGGATCATCGAGTCCAACCATCTACCCTACTCTACAAAGTTCTCCCCTACACCATATCCCCCAACACCACATCTCGACGGTTCTTAAACACATCCAGGGATGGTGACTCGACCACCTCCCTGGGTAGCCTGTTCCAATGCCCGACCACTCCCTCTGTGAAACATTCTTTCCTAATGTCCAGTCTAAACCTACCCTGTTGGAGCTTGAAGCCGTTCCCTCTCGTTCTGTCATTACCTACCCGTGCCAGGAGACCAGCACCGACCTCTCTACAGTGTCCTTTCAAGTAGGTTTAGAGAGTGACGAGGTCTCCCCTCAGCCCCCTCTTCCTCATACTAAACAGTCCCAGCTCCTTCAACCGCTCTTCATAGGATTTGTTTTCCAGGCCCTTCACCAGCTTCGTTGCCCTCCTCTGCACTCGCTCCAGCACCTCGACATCTCTCTTGGATTGAGGTGCCCAAAACCGGACGCAATACTCCAGGTGCGGCCTCACCAGTGCCGAGTACAGGGGCACAATCGCCTCCCTACTTCTGCTGCTCACGCTGTTTCTAATACAAGCCAGGATGCCGTTGGCTTTCGTGGCCACCTGGGCACACTGCCGGCTCACGTTCAGCCGCTTGTCCATTAGAACCCCCAGGTCTCTTTCTTCCAGGTGGTTTTCCAGCCACATTTCCCCAAGCCTGTAGCGCTGCTCGGGGTTATTGTGGCCCACGCGCAGAACCTGGCGCTCGCCCTTGTTGAAACTCATACCACTGATGTTGGCCCAACGATCCAATCTACCTAAGTCTCTCTGTAGAGCTTCCCTATCCTCCTGGGAATCAACACTCCTGCTTAAAGCGCTTTTGAAAGCGCTTGGACGCCGGCAAGAGAGAGCAGAGGGGAGGGCCAGTTTGGAAATCCCTTCTAGCGATAGGCTCTCTTTGCAGTCTGGAACCATCTACAGCACAGGCGTTTACGCCTCCGCACTGACCGACCCGTGGGTAAGACTTAGGGAAAAGGGATGCTCTTGATACACTTCGACAGAACGTCTGCTAAGAGTCACATCTGTTTAGACTTACAGATTAACACGCACGATAGACAACATCCAATTGGACTAGCGACCTGTCCAGACATCCGCTTTGACGCTTCAATCTCTCTTTATAAATAAATCTTTTAAAAAATCTTTCCGTCGTCTAAACTCCCATTAAATAATACAGAATCCTTAGAGATACGGGTTGGTATTTTGAACTCCTTTTATATACGTAAGGGAATATTAGTTTTCAACACACAGAAAAATGAGAGATTGTTCTCTACTCCAATGCCTCACCCCCGCATATACAGCTTTTAACATTTTTTAAACACCACCGCCCAAAACCCCAACCACCTGCCCCGCACCAAGTTTTCAGGCGTTTGGGGGCCGTGACCCACCCTCTTGTGGGGGGAACCCCACTTAACCCCCACTCACCTGCTCCTCCGCCGCACCGTCGCTCCCCCGCTGACATCCGGCTGCCCCAAATGACATCATCACACCACCACCACCCCCCACACACGCACCGTTTTTTTTAATTCGCCCCAAAAAATGCACCGAACGACCAGACCCAGGGCTGGCCCCTTCCCCTCAGGCGGCTCCACCACCGGCTGCAAACCCGGGCCGGGGCATCTGTCGAGCAGCACGAGACGCGGACAACGAGGCACCTGCAAAACAAACAGCAAACCCCAACCGGAGATCAGCATCATCAAACGAAAGAGCACCGAAGAGAGTAGAGGAATTCCCTCCGGCCGAGGGACAGGACAGGAGCTGAGCTACAGGAGGATTGCGGGGAAACAGCTCCGCTCCAAAGACGGCACGGCCTGCCAAAGCCGGAGCCATCCCGACGCTTCAGGTCCCTATTCAGACTGACCCGTGCCACTTGCAACACCTTCTCAGCCTAACAGCGGAACAAACCCTCCGCCCGCTGGGGGGAAGCGCCTCCTCCCTTCCCTTTCCCCGCCGCTGGAAAGCTCTGCGCGCGTTTAGATACGGCCAAGAAAAATACTCACGCTAGAAAAGCCTCGGACTTTTTCTTCGGCGCTAATTCAACTGGCACAGCTCCGAACCCCCACCGTTGCGCTCTCCGTCTCCAGAACGCGCAGTTGTCATTTGACCGGGGGCTGCTTTCTCTCCTACCCAAGGAGGAGGGACATCTGGCCGGCGGCACTGCCCGAGAGAGATGCTACCGCACTGCCGGGGAAACGCGACGCTGAAAGCCAGGCAGAAATCAGGTTCTTCAGAGCGCTCCGCCTAAAGAAAAGGGGGGGGAAAAACAAAAAACAAAAAAACTAGAAAAAAAACCCAACCAAAAACCCAACCCGTTACCTTCAGTCGCCTCTCTTTTCAAAGATTTGGAACAAATACCTCGCCGCTTAGGGACGCCTAAGACGCTGTAGGCTACAGCCGGTGGACGGTTGCCGTTTAAAGCCTGCAAGTCAGTTTGCACGTTATACGACTTTAACCCTTTTTTTAAAGTCTCCTTTACGATAGAAAAAACCAGGAAGGTAAGAGATTCCCCAAACGGCTGTACTTTTGGCAGGGGGAAATCCAATCCCCGGTGCCGCGATCCACCAGGCTACCGAAAACGACCGGCGGACCGGCCAAGGCTTTTGGCTGTGCCGAACACGCAGAGGAACAGGGTTTGGCCGTGTCCCCGCTGTTACGGGGGACCCAGAGCCCAAAGGCCGGCCATGCCATCGGCCGTCGGAAGAGGTGCCGCGCTCGGGCCTTTGGAAGGACATCGTCTTTCTTTTTGTCCCTATTTAATAGAGCGCGCGACGTCTCCTCGCTGATGACTTCTGCTGCCCAGCGCATCGTCTCCGAGGATCCCCTCTCGTGGGAACTTCAGGAGAGGCAACCGCTTGGCACGAGAAACCGGTGCCCTTTCAGAAAGGGAAACCTCCTTCCGACTGACGTCCAAATGACACGCCGTAGGCTACGGACAACGGACGTTCCTGGAAGGCTCGACTCACCTAAGCCACCTCAGGACTCGCCGCCACCAGTGACGAGGCTGATGATGCTCCTTGGTTCGTGGCAAAGCCTGGAAAACAGGCAGAAGCGGCGCCGGTTCGTCCCGTTTTGTCCACGTCTCTTCGTTGACCGCCCCGGCTTTCAGCGCAGATGCCATGAAAGAGGAGTGACAAAGAAAAGGCGAGGTCAGGCAGCAAAAGAGCTCTGCAGGCTGCCACCTGCAGTCAACCGCGCACCCTGTTTTGGAAGCCACACGCCCGCCCGCCCGCCCGCCACCCCCCGCCCAAAACAAACAAACAAACAAACAAACAAACAAACAAACAAAGAGACAAGAACCCCGGCACCTGGCCTCTTTCTTGTCTTCAGGAGCTCATCCTGAAGCTCATCGCTTCTGTCTTGTCAGAGCAGGAAGCGCAGACCATCTGTATCCCGAGGACACCTGACCGGGATTAACACGTGTCCAGAGGTAGTCCCCATCTCTACGAGCGTGTCGCTTTGGTGCTTTTAATAATCCTAACTCGACGGTAGTCACTGGGACGGTCCTTTACGGTGGCTTCTTCAGACTTCTGGATCGCCAGTCCCAGTATTTCCATTTCATCCTACCAAAAAAAAACCCCAAAGCACGTTACAGCTGCACATAACATTTTCTGCCTGTTCTTGTACGAGTATTTAAGGCGTAGGAGAAAGAGAAGATCTGAAAGGCAGAAGAGGCATTCAAAAACCGTGCAACTATGAAAAAGTAAAGCAGCTCTCTCGGAAAAGCACGAGAAACGGCCATAAAAGGTATACTTATGAAATACGCCAAGTAATATCGGGGCACCAAAATATACTATATAGGAAGGCTAGGTGGCTCATTTGATAGAAATTCGATGTAAATCTAAGACAGTACCGAGAATTCTGTCTGTAAATGGGTAATATTCGGCACCACTCGGCTCTAAAATTGCCGCTGCGCCTGCCTGTGAAAAATCCTACTTTAAAAGCATCTAGTACGAACCTTAAAGTTTTCATCACAGTTACAGCCATCTTTCACCTTAAAGCA
The DNA here is from genome assembly GCF_964106895.1 of Numenius arquata. NCBI lineage: Eukaryota > Metazoa > Chordata > Aves > Charadriiformes > Scolopacidae > Numenius > Numenius arquata. The sequence goes on from NW_027415728.1 coordinate 83,386, forward strand.
TGCTTTACATTGCTGCTGCAGCCTATCTGCCAACTTGGAGTGTACACATCTGGGTATACACGCTTGTAATTCAGGACGATTCCCACAAATCGTTTCTGTGCAGAAAAACAGGCCTCGTTTCATTATGCAATCAAATTTGAAATTTTTTTTCTCGGGAGAAGTTTTGCCTTTTTAACTGTGAGAATTTTAACTAGGAATTCACACGCTACCCATGCCTCAAATTATGAGGAGACGCATCACAAAACGAACTCAAAACGAACATCCCGGATTCAGGAAAACTAATTGTGCCTCCCCCCTCTGTGGAACGTGTCCGTAGGACAGGAGCGGGCACCCGCTTTGCCACAGAAGCAGACGGATGCGGAATTGCTCCACGCGTGTCGGTTAACACACATTCGGCTAATGGCCCACCACTCCTTGTACGCAGAGGCTGACGACAGCCAGGTCGCCCGGTACGGGCTGAACACTTCGCAGGATTTGTTACAAACCTTTTTAGTGAAATAGATTTTGAAACCCCAGGAAACACACCCCTACCTCCGAGAATTGTAAGGCAATAAATATTTTGACAACTTACATTTCACGTCTATCCATGTATGTCCCATTACTGTCTGTGGTCATAAACTATCTAATATAGAATACTAAACGTTGCTACCATTTAAGAACCGAACGACAGCAACTGAACTGAACCGAAAGGAAGAGCTTTTCTTTGAAAATCGCAGTGCCACCTGAGAAGAAGCTGAAGACTGAAAATCGGGCGAGAGAATCACGCAAAAATATCAGCCTTGCTCTAAAAGCAAGACAGGAGAAAACCCACCAAAAAATAAAATGCAGTTCAATTGACCCAAAGGTCACCAAACAAGACAGGCAAAAAGCTTCACAACACACAGCGTTTGCACCGCTGTCGCTTTTCTGGCTTTTGCTGGGCCTAAGAGGTTGCTGTGACTTCCTCGAGCTGCCCTTCTGCGGTCACCAGATTGTTTCAGGGGAGACAGACGTCTCCCGGGGAGGCGCACGCAGAGAGCGCCGCTACGTCTCGGCTGTGACCCCTTGGTCACCGCGTTCCTGCGGTGCCCGTACCCGTGCTACCAACAGGATGTCACAAAAGGACGCAAGAGCAGGGGGAATCGCTACAGGAGTCCTGAATGTTTCCACGGGCTTTTGAAAACCCCATTTTCTAAATTAAGTTACGCGAGGGAGTCTTTTTGAAAGTTACGAGGCTTCTGTGTGTCTGCTACTAAAAACATCCAACCGACCGACTCAAAAAACACCCAGAACACACTTTCCCCACGTTCCCCCGACACCGTAGCCTTGCATCTCGGGGGATTTCCTTTCCTGCCTTGCGAACGGATGCAGGTTAGGGACACCATAAAACAGCTTCCCTAGGGTATCCGAACGGCTGTCAGCGTACCATTTAGATCCCTTGAGTACAAGCAATAGCGCGCGTTACCTCTCCGGTTTGATGCTCGCTGACAGGCCGAATCCTTTGTGGAACCTTAAGCTGTTGTTCCGGCTTCCCTATCTCTTGCTGGAAAAGGTCTCTCTCCTGCTCTCGGTCAATTGCTCGCTCCTGAAAGTGACAAAACAGTGAGGATGCACCATTTCACGTAAAAACTGTCTAAATTAAGGATATTACAGCTTCTCGCTTCTTTTAACACGAGGCTGCTAACGGTACGTCAGTAGCATTATTACATGTCAGTACGAGCCGGCAACGCGCGCTGGCAGCCCAGAAAGCCAACCCCACCCTGGGCTGCATCAAGAGAAGCGTGGCCAGCGGGTCACGGGAGGCGATTCTACCCCCCTCTACTCTGCGCGCGCGAGACCCCACCTGGCGTACGGTGTCCAGCTTTGGAGTCCTCGACACGGGAAGGACGTGGACCTGTTGGAAGGGGCCCAGCGGAGGGCCACGAAAACCATCGGAGGGACGGAGCACCTCCCCTGTGAAGAGAGACTGAGAGAGCTGGGGTTGTTCAGCCTGGAGAAGAGAAGGCTCCGGGGAGACCTCAGAGCAGCCTTCCAATATCTGAAGGGAGCCTACGGGAGAGCCGGAGAGGGACTCTCTGTCGGGAAAGGTAGCGACAGGACAAGGGGTAACGGTTTTAAATCGGAAGAGGGGAGATTCAGACTAGATGTTAGGAGGAAATTCTTTACCGTGAGGGTGGTGAGGCACTGGAACAGGTTGCCCGGGGAAGCTGTGGATGCCCCATCCCTGGAAGTGTTTAAGGCCAGGCTGGACGGGGCTTTGAGCAACCCGCTCTAGTGGAGGCGTCCCTGCCCAAGGCAGGGGGGCTGCAACACGATGATCTTGAAGGTCCCTTCCAACTCTAACCATTCTACGATTCTATGGTTTTTAAGGTGGCAGAACCTCTTGCGACTTCCATTAACAAAAACTACTCTCACCATTCGGGGCAACAAATCTCACATTTTTGAATAAAAACACGAGGACGGCACTGATACAGCCAGTATTATTTCACAAAAAGGACAGTTTTGTCTCTTCTGTTCAAAGCACAGCATACAAATAGCAATAGGCCAGTATTTTATGGTCTCCTTTCCTCGCGTTCATCCTTCATATATGTAGCATAAATAGGAATTAAGAATAGAAATTAACTTTGTGTTCATACTGAGGAGGAGCCAATGGGAAAAAAGAAATTCTAAATTTTGCATTTCAGTGTTACTTTTGACCAGCTGCAGTTGTTATATCCCACTCTGATATTTGGGGAATACATCTTTATACTGGAAATAAGGCACAGCCGCTGGCATCCGGTGAAACGTCACCTTTAAATGCCACTTTGCTGAACAGACAAACCTGATCAGACGCATTGAAATAAACTAGCTCAAGTAGCTGATACACAGAGGAATGCTCTGTCTAGCAACAGAAGCTTTTGCAAAAATGGAGGAAGCCAGAACAAAGCTGCAACAGTTACAAGTTGCAGATTTGAAAACCTCACCTGCTGTTTGAGCACCCCGCAGCCCGCCCAGCCCCTGCTTTCCCCCGCAGCCCCCAACGCCCTCCTGCCCACCCCCCCTGCAGAACCAGCCAAAACGGCTTCTGCTCTCCGCCCCCAAACCGCATCACTTACTGCCCCCTTCCGAGCCCCAAAACCCAGCCGCTGAGCCTCTGCTCGAGTCCCCAAAACGCCGGACTCCACCCCCGCCCCTCAGCCCAAAGCCACACGACTCCCTCTCCGGCTGAAGCCCCAACACCAGCCACGCGAGCCCGTTTGCCAGCCCCAGGAGCCGCGAGCACCTCCCCAGACGCCTCAGCCCGCCCCCCCGCAACGCCGTCTCCCCTCGGAGCCGCCTCGGGACCCCGGCCGCCTTCCCCGCGCCCCCCCGCTGGCCTCGACGCTGTCCAGCTGCCTCGCGACGCTGTCCAGCGGCACCGCGACGCTGTCCAGCGGCACCGCGACGCTGTCCAGCGGCACCGCGACGCTGTCCAGCGGCACCGCGACGCTGTCCGGCTGCCCGGTGCTTTCCGCCCGCGCCGGTCCGGTGCGGTGCGGTCCGCGCCGCGCCGCGCCGCAGCCGCTTCTGCGCGCGCCGCCATTTTCCCCCGGCCCCCTCCGCTTCCGGAGCGGCTCGGCCCGCCCATGCGGCGCGCCCATTGGTCACGGCGCCGGAAGCGGCTTCCGTCCTCGGGGAGCCCGTCCCATTGGTCGGTCGCGCCGTCAATCTTCAGCGCCTCCCACCCCGGCCAATCGGAGCGCGGCAGGCGATCCGACCAATCGGAGCGCGGCGGTCGCGCTGTGATTGGCTCGTCCTCCTGTCAATCCGCCAGGGGGCGGTTGCCATGGTGAGGACGCCCCGCCCGGTGGCGCATGCGCAGTAGTGAGGGCGGCGCCGTGCTCGCTACTGCCCCCTCGTGGACAAAAAGCGGTACTGCAGGTACGCAGGTACAGGGCGGGGGGGGGGGGGGGACGCGCATGCCCAGTAGAAAGGGGGGCGCTGCGCTCGCCGCCGCTGCCGCCCGTGCCAGCAGAAACCGGCGGTGCGGCTCGGGGAGCGGGGGGAGGCGGGACCGGGGAAGGTTCCCTTTTCCCCAAATTGGGGAAAATGTTATTCATGTTCGGGGTTCAATTTGGGGGTTCAATTTACGGTTCTGCAGCGTCAGCCCCCGCATGGGCGCCGTCCCCGGCGGCGGTGAAGGGCAAGAAAAACCCTAACAAAACCCTGAAGTCTTTTCCGTTGCGGAAAAGCACCGAAAAAAACCCCAAATTGAATAATTTTCCCCAATTTGGGGAAAATGGAACCTCCCAGGGCTCCGCCTTCTCCCCCGCATCCGCCGAGCTGCAGCGCCGGTTTCTGCTGGCACGGGCGGCAGCGGCGAGCGCAGCGCCCCCCCCCCCCCGTCCACTGCGCATGCGGCCGGACCCCCCTACCCCCGTACCTGCAGTACCGCTTTTTGTCCACAAGCGGCGGCAGCAGCGAGGGCGGCGCCACTCTTTCCACTGCGCATGCGCGCCCCCCACCTGCAGTACCGATTTTTGTCCACAAGGCGGCAGTAGCGAGCACGGCGCCGCCCTTACTACTGCGCATGCGCGACCGGGCGGGGCTTCCTCACCATGGCAACCGCCCCCCGGGCGGATTGACAGGAGGACGAGCCAATCACAACGCGACCGCCCCGCTCCGATTGGTCGGATCGCCTGCCGCGCTCCGATTGGCCGGACTGGGAGGCGCTGGAGATTGACGGCGCGATCGACCAATGGGACGGGGGCTCCTAGAGGACGGACGCCGCTTACGGCACCGCGACCAATGGGCGCGCGGTATGGGCGGGCCGAGCCGCTCCGGAACCGGAGGGGGCCGGGGGAAAACGGCGGCCAGCCCAGAAATCGCTGCGGACCGGTCTGCAGCGGGCGGAAAGCACCGGGCAGCGCCCACGCCCCCTTCCTTGTCCCCCTCTGAGACCTCACCGGGGCCATGAGCGGTGACCGCTCTCAGCCCGCTTCCCTCCACCCAGGGACCGTGACCACTTACCGGCGGGCAGGCCTTCCCGCTCTCTGCCCTGTCCCCGCTCGCAGTCCGGGCAGCCGCAGCCGTCGCCTCGGCGCCAAAAACCTCCGGTGTTCGCCCCGCAACCAGCCCCAGGGACGCCGCGGCGCTCTGCGCGTGGCCCCGGGGGCCGTGGGGGCGACAGCAGCCAGTCCGCCGGCGTCCAGGAAGGCAGGCGGGGGTGCCGCCTTATCCACCACAGAGACATCGGGGAGCTTTGCGTCCCTGCAGGAAAACGGGGCTGGGTTTTTTTCCTCCTGTCCCGCTGCACCGATCCAGCTCCCCAGGGCGGGAGGGGAAACGGGGGAAGGGGCTGCTTTTCATAGAATCATAGAATCGTCTAGGTTGCAAGAGACCCTTGGGATCATCGAGTCCAACCATCTACCCTACTCTACAAAGTTCTCCCCTACACCATATCCCCCAACACCACATCTCGACGGTTCTTAAACACATCCAGGGATGGTGACTCGACCACCTCCCTGGGTAGCCTGTTCCAATGCCCGACCACTCCCTCTGTGAAACATTCTTTCCTAATGTCCAGTCTAAACCTACCCTGTTGGAGCTTGAAGCCGTTCCCTCTCGTTCTGTCATTACCTACCCGTGCCAGGAGACCAGCACCGACCTCTCTACAGTGTCCTTTCAAGTAGGTTTAGAGAGTGACGAGGTCTCCCCTCAGCCCCCTCTTCCTCATACTAAACAGTCCCAGCTCCTTCAACCGCTCTTCATAGGATTTGTTTTCCAGGCCCTTCACCAGCTTCGTTGCCCTCCTCTGCACTCGCTCCAGCACCTCGACATCTCTCTTGGATTGAGGTGCCCAAAACCGGACGCAATACTCCAGGTGCGGCCTCACCAGTGCCGAGTACAGGGGCACAATCGCCTCCCTACTTCTGCTGCTCACGCTGTTTCTAATGCAAGCCAGGATGCCGTTGGCTTTCGTGGCCACCTGGGCACACTGCCGGCTCACGTTCAGCCGCTTGTCCATTAGAACCCCCAGGTCTCTTTCTTCCAGGTGGTTTTCCAGCCACATTTCCCCAAGCCTGTAGCGCTGCTCGGGGTTATTGTGGCCCACGCGCAGAACCTGGCGCTCGCCCTTGTTGAAACTCATACCACTGATGTTGGCCCAACGATCCAATCTACCTAAGTCTCTCTGTAGAGCTTCCCTATCCTCCTGGGAATCAACACTCCTGCTTAAAGCGCTTTTGAAAGCGCTTGGACGCCGGCAAGAGAGAGCAGAGGGGAGGGCCAGTTTGGAAATCCCTTCTAGCGATAGGCTCTCTTTGCAGTCTGGAACCATCTACAGCACAGGCGTTTACGCCTCCGCACTGACCGACCCGTGGGTAAGACTTAGGGAAAAGGGATGCTCTTGATACACTTCGACAGAACGTCTGCTAAGAGTCACATCTGTTTAGACTTACAGATTAACACGCACGATAGACAACATCCAATTGGACTAGCGACCTGTCCAGACATCCGCTTTGACGCTTCAATCTCTCTTTATAAATAAATCTTTTAAAAAATCTTTCCGTCGTCTAAACTCCCATTAAATAATACAGAATCCTTAGAGATACGGGTTGGTATTTTGAACTCCTTTTATATACGTAAGGGAATATTAGTTTTCAACACACAGAAAAATGAGAGATTGTTCTCTACTCCAATGCCTCACCCCCGCATATACAGCTTTTAACATTTTTTAAACACCACCGCCCAAAACCCCAACCACCTGCCCCGCACCAAGTTTTCAGGCGTTTGGGGGCCGTGACCCACCCTCTTGTGGGGGGAACCCCACTTAACCCCCACTCACCTGCTCCTCCGCCGCACCGTCGCTCCCCCGCTGACATCCGGCTGCCCCAAATGACATCATCACACCACCACCACCCCCCACACACGCACCGTTTTTTTTAATTCGCCCCAAAAAATGCACCGAACGACCAGACCCAGGGCTGGCCCCTTCCCCTCAGGCGGCTCCACCACCGGCTGCAAACCCGGGCCGGGGCATCTGTCGAGCAGCACGAGACGCGGACAACGAGGCACCTGCAAAACAAACAGCAAACCCCAACCGGAGATCAGCATCATCAAACGAAAGAGCACCGAAGAGAGTAGAGGAATTCCCTCCGGCCGAGGGACAGGACAGGAGCTGAGCTACAGGAGGATTGCGGGGAAACAGCTCCGCTCCAAAGACGGCACGGCCTGCCAAAGCCGGAGCCATCCCGACGCTTCAGGTCCCTATTCAGACTGACCCGTGCCACTTGCAACACCTTCTCAGCCTAACAGCGGAACAAACCCTCCGCCCGCTGGGGGGAAGCGCCTCCTCCCTTCCCTTTCCCCGCCGCTGGAAAGCTCTGCGCGCGTTTAGATACGGCCAAGAAAAATACTCACGCTAGAAAAGCCTCGGACTTTTTCTTCGGCGCTAATTCAACTGGCACAGCTCCGAACCCCCACCGTTGCGCTCTCCGTCTCCAGAACGCGCAGTTGTCATTTGACCGGGGGCTGCTTTCTCTCCTACCCAAGGAGGAGGGACATCTGGCCGGCGGCACTGCCCGAGAGAGATGCTACCGCACTGCCGGGGAAACGCGACGCTGAAAGCCAGGCAGAAATCAGGTTCTTCAGAGCGCTCCGCCTAAAGAAAAGGGGGGGGAAAAACAAAAAACAAAAAAACTAGAAAAAAAACCCAACCAAAAACCCAACCCGTTACCTTCAGTCGCCTCTCTTTTCAAAGATTTGGAACAAATACCTCGCCGCTTAGGGACGCCTAAGACGCTGTAGGCTACAGCCGGTGGACGGTTGCCGTTTAAAGCCTGCAAGTCAGTTTGCACGTTATACGACTTTAACCCTTTTTTTAAAGTCTCCTTTACGATAGAAAAAACCAGGAAGGTAAGAGATTCCCCAAACGGCTGTACTTTTGGCAGGGGGAAATCCAATCCCCGGTGCCGCGATCCACCAGGCTACCGAAAACGACCGGCGGACCGGCCAAGGCTTTTGGCTGTGCCGAACACGCAGAGGAACAGGGTTTGGCCGTGTCCCCGCTGTTACGGGGGACCCAGAGCCCAAAGGCCGGCCATGCCATCGGCCGTCGGAAGAGGTGCCGCGCTCGGGCCTTTGGAAGGACATCGTCTTTCTTTTTGTCCCTATTTAATAGAGCGCGCGACGTCTCCTCGCTGATGACTTCTGCTGCCCAGCGCATCGTCTCCGAGGATCCCCTCTCGTGGGAACTTCAGGAGAGGCAACCGCTTGGCACGAGAAACCGGTGCCCTTTCAGAAAGGGAAACCTCCTTCCGACTGACGTCCAAATGACACGCCGTAGGCTACGGACAACGGACGTTCCTGGAAGGCTCGACTCACCTAAGCCACCTCAGGACTCGCCGCCACCAGTGACGAGGCTGATGATGCTCCTTGGTTCGTGGCAAAGCCTGGAAAACAGGCAGAAGCGGCGCCGGTTCGTCCCGTTTTGTCCACGTCTCTTCGTTGACCGCCCCGGCTTTCAGCGCAGATGCCATGAAAGAGGAGTGACAAAGAAAAGGCGAGGTCAGGCAGCAAAAGAGCTCTGCAGGCTGCCACCTGCAGTCAACCGCGCACCCTGTTTTGGAAGCCACACGCCCACACGCCCGCCCGCCACCCCCCGCCCAAAACAAACAAACAAACAAACAAACAAAGAGACAAGAACCCCGGCACCTGGCCTCTTTCTTGTCTTCAGGAGCTCATCCTGAAGCTCATCGCTTCTGTCTTGTCAGAGCAGGAAGCGCAGACCATCTGTATCCCGAGGACACCTGACCGGGATTAACACGTGTCCAGAGGTAGTCCCCATCTCTACGAGCGTGTCGCTTTGGTGCTTTTAATAATCCTAACTCGACGGTAGTCACTGGGACGGTCCTTTACGGTGGCTTCTTCAGACTTCTGGATCGCCAGTCCCAGTATTTCCATTTCATCCTACCAAAAAAAACCCCAAAGCACGTTACAGCTGCACATAACATTTTCTGCTTGTTCTTGTACGAGTATTTAAGGCGTAGGAGAAAGAGAAGATCTGAAAGGCAGAAGAGGCATTCAAAAACCGTGCAACTATGAAAAAGTAAAGCAGCTCTCTCGGAAAAGCACGAGAAACGGCCATAAAAGGTATACTTATGAAATACGCCAAGTAATATCGGGGCACCAAAATATACTATATAGGAAGGCTAGGTGGCTCATTTGATAGAAATTCGATGTAAATCTAAGACAGTACCGAGAATTCTGTCTGTAAATGGGTAATATTCGGCACCACTCAGCTCTAAAATTGCCGCTGCGCCTGCCTGTTAAAAATCCTACTTTAAAAGCATCTAGTACGAACCTTAACGTTTTCATCACAGTTACAGCCATCTTTCACCTTAAAGCATGCTTTACATTGCTGCTGCAGCCTATCTGCCAACTTGGAGTGTACACATCTGGGTATACACGCTTGTAATTCAGGACGATTTGCACAAATCGTTTCTGTGCAGAAAAACAGGCCTCGTTTCATTATGCAATCAAATTTGAAATTTTTTTTCTCGGGAGAAGTTTTGCCTTTTTAACTGTGAGAATTTTAACTAGGAATTCACACGCTGCCCATGCCTCAAATTATGAGGAGACGCATCACAAAACGAACTCAAAACGAACATCCCGGATTCAGGAAAACTAATTGTGCCTCCCCCCTCTGTGGAACGTGTCCATAGGACAGGAGCGGGCACCCGCTTTGCCACAGAAGCAGACGGATGCGGAATTGCTCCACGCGTGTCGGTTAACACACATTCGGCTAATGGCCCACCACTCCTTGTACGCACAGGCTGACGACAGCCAGGTCGCCTGGTACGGGCTGAACACTTTGCAGGATTTGTTACAAACCTTTTTAGTGAAATAGATTTTGAAACCCCAGGAAACACACCCCTACCTCCGAGAATTGTAGGGCAATAAATATTTTGACAACTTACATTTCACGTCTATCCATGTATGTCCCATTACTGTCTGTGGTCATAAACTATCTAATATAGAATACTAAACGTTGCTACCATTTAAGAACTGAACGACAGCAACTGAACTGAACCGAAAGGAAGAGCTTTTCTTTGAAAATCGCAGTGCCACCTGAGAAGAAGCTGAAGACTGAAAATCGGGCGAGAGAATCACGCAAAAATATCAGCCTTGCTCTAAAAGCAAGACAGGAGAAAACCCACCAAAAAATAAAATGCAGTTCAATTGACCCAAAGGTCACCAAACAAAACAGGCAAAAAGCTTCACAATACACAGCGTTTGCACCGCTGTCGCTTTTCTGGCTTTTGCTGGGCCTAAGAGGTTGCTGTGACTTCCTCGAGCTGCCCTTCTGCGGTCACCAGATTGTTTCAGGGGAGACAGACGTCTCCCGGGGAGGCGCACGCAGAGAGCGCCGCTACGTCTCGGCTGTGACCCCTTGGTCACTGCGTTCCTGCGGTGCCCGTACCCGTGCTACCAACAGGATGTCACAAAAGGACGCAAGAGCAGGGGGAATCGCTACAGGAGTCCTGAATGTTTCCACGGGCTTTTGAAAACCCCATTTTCTAAATTAAGTTACGCGAGGGAGTCTTTTTGAAAGTTACGAGGCTTCTGTGTGTCTGCTACTAAAAACATCCAACCGACCGACTCAAAAAACACCCAGAACACACTTTCCCCACGTTCCCCCGACACCGTAGCCTTGCATCTCGGGGGATTTCCTTTCCTGCCTTGCGAACGGATGCAGGTTAGGGACACCATAAAACAGCTTCCCTAGGGTATCCGAACGGCTGTCAGCGTACCATTTAGATCCCTTGAGTACAAGCAATAGCGCGCGTTACCTCTCCGGTTTGATGCTCGCTGACAGGCCGAATCCTTTGTGGAACCTTAAGCTGTTGTTCCGGCTTCCCTATCTCTTGCTGGAAAAGGTCTCTCTCCTGCTCTCGGTCAATTGCTCGCTCCTGAAAGTGACAAAACAGTGAGGATGCACCATTTCACGTAAAAACTGTCTAAATTAAGGATATTACAGCTTCTCGCTTCTTTTAACACGAGGCTGCTAACGGTACGTCAGTAGCATTATTACATGTCAGTACGAGCCGGCAACGCGCGCTGGCAGCCCAGAAAGCCAACCCCACCCTGGGCTGCATCAAGAGAAGCGTGGCCAGCGGGTCACGGGAGGCGATTCTACCCCCCTCTACTCTGCGCGCGCGAGACCCCACCTGGCGTACGGTGTCCAGCTTTGGAGTCCTCGACACGGGAAGGACGTGGACCTGTTGGAAGGGGCCCAGCGGAGGGCCACGAAAACCATCGGAGGGACGGAGCACCTCCCCTGTGAAGAGAGACTGAGAGAGCTGGGGTTGTTCAGCCTGGAGAAGAGAAGGCTCCGGGGAGACCTCAGAGCAGCCTTCCAATATCTGAAGGGAGCCTACGGGAGAGCCGGAGAGGGACTCTCTGTCGGGAAAGGTAGCGACAGGACAAGGGGTAACGGTTTTAAATCGGAAGAGGGGAGATTCAGACTAGATGTTAGGAGGAAATTCTTTACCGTGAGGGTGGTGAGGCACTGGAACAGGTTGCCCGGGGAAGCTGTGGATGCCCCATCCCTGGAAGTGTTTAAGGCCAGGCTGGACGGGGCTTTGAGCAACCCGCTCTAGTGGAGGCGTCCCTGCCCAAGGCAGGGGGGCTGCAACACGATGATCTTGAAGGTCCCTTCCAACTCTAACCATTCTACGATTCTATGGTTTTTAAGGTGGCAGAACCTCTTGCGACTTCCATTAACAAAAACTACTCTCACCATTCGGGGCAACAAATCTCACATTTTTGAATAAAAACACGAGGACGGCACTGATACAGCCAGTATTATTTCACAAAAAGGACAGTTTTGTCTCTTCTGTTCAAAGCACAGCATACAAATAGCAATAGGCCAGTATTTTATGGTCTCCTTTCCTCGCGTTCATCCTTCATATATGTAGCATAAATAGGAATTAAGAATAGAAATTAACTTTGTGTTCATACTGAGGAGGAGCCAATGGGAAAAAAGAAATTCTAAATTTTGCATTTCAGTGTTACTTTTGACCAGCTGCAGTTGTTATATCCCACTCTGATATTTGGGGAATACATCTTTATACTGGAAATAAGGCACAGCCGCTGGCATCCGGTGAAACGTCACCTTTAAATGCCACTTTGCTGAACAGACAAACCTGATCAGACGCATTGAAATAAACTAGCTCAAGTAGCTGATACACAGAGGAATGCTCTGTCTAGCAACAGAAGCTTTTGCAAAAATGGAGGAAGCCAGAACAAAGCTGCAACAGTTACAAGTTGCAGATTTGAAAACCTCACCTGCTGTTTGAGCACCCCGCAGCCCGCCCAGCCCCTGCTTTCCCCCGCAGCCCCCAACGCCCTCCTGCCCACCCCCCCTGCAGAACCAGCCAAAACGGCTTCTGCTCTCCGCCCCCAAACCGCATCACTTACTGCCCCCTTCCGAGCCCCAAAACCCAGCCGCTGAGCCTCTGCTCGAGTCCCCAAAACGCCGGACTCCACCCCCGCCCCTCAGCCCAAAGCCACACGACTCCCTCTCCGGCTGAAGCCCCAACACCAGCCACGCGAGCCCGTTTGCCAGCCCCAGGAGCCGCGAGCACCTCCCCAGACGCCTCAGCCCGCCCCCCCGCAACGCCGTCTCCCCTCGGAGCCGCCTCGGGACCCCGGCCGCCTTCCCCGCGCCCCCCCGCTGGCCTCGACGCTGTCCAGCTGCCTCGCGACGCTGTCCAGCGGCACCGCGACGCTGTCCAGCGGCACCGCGACGCTGTCCAGCGGCACCGCGACGCTGTCCAGCGGCACCGCGACGCTGTCCGGCTGCCCGGTGCTTTCCGCCCGCGCCGGTCCGGTGCGGTGCGGTCCGCGCCGCGCCGCGCCGCAGCCGCTTCTGCGCGCGCCGCCATTTTCCCCCGGCCCCCTCCGCTTCCGGAGCGGCTCGGCCCGCCCATGCGGCGCGCCCATTGGTCACGGCGCCGGAAGCGGCTTCCGTCCTCGGGGAGCCCGTCCCATTGGTCGGTCGCGCCGTCAATCTTCAGCGCCTCCCACCCCGGCCAATCGGAGCGCGGCAGGCGATCCGACCAATCGGAGCGCGGCGGTCGCGCTGTGATTGGCTCGTCCTCCTGTCAATCCGCCAGGGGGCGGTTGCCATGGTGAGGACGCCCCGCCCGGTGGCGCATGCGCAGTAGTGAGGGCGGCGCCGTGCTCGCTACTGCCCCCTCGTGGACAAAAAGCGGTACTGCAGGTACGCAGGTACAGGGCGGGGGGGGGGGGGGGACGCGCATGCCCAGTAGAAAGGGGGGCGCTGCGCTCGCCGCCGCTGCCGCCCGTGCCAGCAGAAACCGGCGGTGCGGCTCGGGGAGCGGGGGGAGGCGGGACCGGGGAAGGTTCCCTTTTCCCCAAATTGGGGAAAATGTTATTCATGTTCGGGGTTCAATTTGGGGGTTCAATTTACGGTTCTGCAGCGTCAGCCCCCGCATGGGCGCCGTCCCCGGCGGCGGTGAAGGGCAAGAAAAACCCTAACAAAACCCTGAAGTCTTTTCCGTTGCGGAAAAGCACCGAAAAAAACCCCAAATTGAATAATTTTCCCCAATTTGGGGAAAATGGAACCTCCCAGGGCTCCGCCTTCTCCCCCGCATCCGCCGAGCTGCAGCGCCGGTTTCTGCTGGCACGGGCGGCAGCGGCGAGCGCAGCGCCCCCCCCCCCCCGTCCACTGCGCATGCGGCCGGACCCCCCTACCCCCGTACCTGCAGTACCGCTTTTTGTCCACAAGCGGCGGCAGCAGCGAGGGCGGCGCCACTCTTTCCACTGCGCATGCGCGCCCCCCACCTGCAGTACCGATTTTTGTCCACAAGGCGGCAGTAGCGAGCACGGCGCCGCCCTTACTACTGCGCATGCGCGACCGGGCGGGGCTTCCTCACCATGGCAACCGCCCCCCGGGCGGATTGACAGGAGGACGAGCCAATCACAACGCGACCGCCCCGCTCCGATTGGTCGGATCGCCTGCCGCGCTCCGATTGGCCGGACTGGGAGGCGCTGGAGATTGACGGCGCGATCGACCAATGGGACGGGGGCTCCTAGAGGACGGACGCCGCTTACGGCACCGCGACCAATGGGCGCGCGGTATGGGCGGGCCGAGCCGCTCCGGAACCGGAGGGGGCCGGGGGAAAACGGCGGCCAGCCCAGAAATCGCTGCGGACCGGTCTGCAGCGGGCGGAAAGCACCGGGCAGCGCCCACGCCCCCTTCCTTGTCCCCCTCTGAGACCTCACCGGGGCCATGAGCGGTGACCGCTCTCAGCCCGCTTCCCTCCACCCAGGGACCGTGACCACTTACCGGCGGGCAGGCCTTCCCGCTCTCTGCCCTGTCCCCGCTCGCAGTCCGGGCAGCCGCAGCCGTCGCCTCGGCGCCAAAAACCTCCGGTGTTCGCCCCGCAACCAGCCCCAGGGACGCCGCGGCGCTCTGCGCGTGGCCCCGGGGGCCGTGGGGGCGACAGCAGCCAGTCCGCCGGCGTCCAGGAAGGCAGGCGGGGGTGCCGCCTTATCCACCACAGAGACATCGGGGAGCTTTGCGTCCCTGCAGGAAAACGGGGCTGGGTTTTTTTCCTCCTGTCCCGCTGCACCGATCCAGCTCCCCAGGGCGGGAGGGGAAACGGGGGAAGGGGCTGCTTTTCATAGAATCATAGAATCGTCTAGGTTGCAAGAGACCCTTGGGATCATCGAGTCCAACCATCTACCCTACTCTACAAAGTTCTCCCCTACACCATATCCCCCAACACCACATCTCGACGGTTCTTAAACACATCCAGGGATGGTGACTCGACCACCTCCCTGGGTAGCCTGTTCCAATGCCCGACCACTCCCTCTGTGAAACATTCTTTCCTAATGTCCAGTCTAAACCTACCCTGTTGGAGCTTGAAGCCGTTCCCTCTCGTTCTGTCATTACCTACCCGTGCCAGGAGACCAGCACCGACCTCTCTACAGTGTCCTTTCAAGTAGGTTTAGAGAGTGACGAGGTCTCCCCTCAGCCCCCTCTTCCTCATACTAAACAGTCCCAGCTCCTTCAACCGCTCTTCATAGGATTTGTTTTCCAGGCCCTTCACCAGCTTCGTTGCCCTCCTCTGCACTCGCTCCAGCACCTCGACATCTCTCTTGGATTGAGGTGCCCAAAACCGGACGCAATACTCCAGGTGCGGCCTCACCAGTGCCGAGTACAGGGGCACAATCGCCTCCCTACTTCTGCTGCTCACGCTGTTTCTAATGCAAGCCAGGATGCCGTTGGCTTTCGTGGCCACCTGGGCACACTGCCGGCTCACGTTCAGCCGCTTGTCCATTAGAACCCCCAGGTCTCTTTCTTCCAGGTGGTTTTCCAGCCACATTTCCCCAAGCCTGTAGCGCTGCTCGGGGTTATTGTGGCCCACGCGCAGAACCTGGCGCTCGCCCTTGTTGAAACTCATACCACTGATGTTGGCCCAACGATCCAATCTACCTAAGTCTCTCTGTAGAGCTTCCCTATCCTCCTGGGAATCAACACTCCTGCTTAAAGCGCTTTTGAAAGCGCTTGGACGCCGGCAAGAGAGAGCAGAGGGGAGGGCCAGTTTGGAAATCCCTTCTAGCGATAGGCTCTCTTTGCAGTCTGGAACCATCTACAGCACAGGCGTTTACGCCTCCGCACTGACCGACCCGTGGGTAAGACTTAGGGAAAAGGGATGCTCTTGATACACTTCGACAGAACGTCTGCTAAGAGTCACATCTGTTTAGACTTACAGATTAACACGCACGATAGACAACATCCAATTGGACTAGCGACCTGTCCAGACATCCGCTTTGACGCTTCAATCTCTCTTTATAAATAAATCTTTTAAAAAATCTTTCCGTCGTCTAAACTCCCATTAAATAATACAGAATCCTTAGAGATACGGGTTGGTATTTTGAACTCCTTTTATATACGTAAGGGAATATTAGTTTTCAACACACAGAAAAATGAGAGATTGTTCTCTACTCCAATGCCTCACCCCCGCATATACAGCTTTTAACATTTTTTAAACACCACCGCCCAAAACCCCAACCACCTGCCCCGCACCAAGTTTTCAGGCGTTTGGGGGCCGTGACCCACCCTCTTGTGGGGGGAACCCCACTTAACCCCCACTCACCTGCTCCTCCGCCGCACCGTCGCTCCCCCGCTGACATCCGGCTGCCCCAAATGACATCATCACACCACCACCACCCCCCACACACGCACCGTTTTTTTTAATTCGCCCCAAAAAATGCACCGAACGACCAGACCCAGGGCTGGCCCCTTCCCCTCAGGCGGCTCCACCACCGGCTGCAAACCCGGGCCGGGGCATCTGTCGAGCAGCACGAGACGCGGACAACGAGGCACCTGCAAAACAAACAGCAAACCCCAACCGGAGATCAGCATCATCAAACGAAAGAGCACCGAAGAGAGTAGAGGAATTCCCTCCGGCCGAGGGACAGGACAGGAGCTGAGCTACAGGAGGATTGCGGGGAAACAGCTCCGCTCCAAAGACGGCACGGCCTGCCAAAGCCGGAGCCATCCCGACGCTTCAGGTCCCTATTCAGACTGACCCGTGCCACTTGCAACACCTTCTCAGCCTAACAGCGGAACAAACCCTCCGCCCGCTGGGGGGAAGCGCCTCCTCCCTTCCCTTTCCCCGCCGCTGGAAAGCTCTGCGCGCGTTTAGATACGGCCAAGAAAAATACTCACGCTAGAAAAGCCTCGGACTTTTTCTTCGGCGCTAATTCAACTGGCACAGCTCCGAACCCCCACCGTTGCGCTCTCCGTCTCCAGAACGCGCAGTTGTCATTTGACCGGGGGCTGCTTTCTCTCCTACCCAAGGAGGAGGGACATCTGGCCGGCGGCACTGCCCGAGAGAGATGCTACCGCACTGCCGGGGAAACGCGACGCTGAAAGCCAGGCAGAAATCAGGTTCTTCAGAGCGCTCCGCCTAAAGAAAAGGGGGGGGAAAAACAAAAAACAAAAAAACTAGAAAAAAAACCCAACCAAAAACCCAACCCGTTACCTTCAGTCGCCTCTCTTTTCAAAGATTTGGAACAAATACCTCGCCGCTTAGGGACGCCTAAGACGCTGTAGGCTACAGCCGGTGGACGGTTGCCGTTTAAAGCCTGCAAGTCAGTTTGCACGTTATACGACTTTAACCCTTTTTTTAAAGTCTCCTTTACGATAGAAAAAACCAGGAAGGTAAGAGATTCCCCAAACGGCTGTACTTTTGGCAGGGGGAAATCCAATCCCCGGTGCCGCGATCCACCAGGCTACCGAAAACGACCGGCGGACCGGCCAAGGCTTTTGGCTGTGCCGAACACGCAGAGGAACAGGGTTTGGCCGTGTCCCCGCTGTTACGGGGGACCCAGAGCCCAAAGGCCGGCCATGCCATCGGCCGTCGGAAGAGGTGCCGCGCTCGGGCCTTTGGAAGGACATCGTCTTTCTTTTTGTCCCTATTTAATAGAGCGCGCGACGTCTCCTCGCTGATGACTTCTGCTGCCCAGCGCATCGTCTCCGAGGATCCCCTCTCGTGGGAACTTCAGGAGAGGCAACCGCTTGGCACGAGAAACCGGTGCCCTTTCAGAAAGGGAAACCTCCTTCCGACTGACGTCCAAATGACACGCCGTAGGCTACGGACAACGGACGTTCCTGGAAGGCTCGACTCACCTAAGCCACCTCAGGACTCGCCGCCACCAGTGACGAGGCTGATGATGCTCCTTGGTTCGTGGCAAAGCCTGGAAAACAGGCAGAAGCGGCGCCGGTTCGTCCCGTTTTGTCCACGTCTCTTCGTTGACCGCCCCGGCTTTCAGCGCAGATGCCATGAAAGAGGAGTGACAAAGAAAAGGCGAGGTCAGGCAGCAAAAGAGCTCTGCAGGCTGCCACCTGCAGTCAACCGCGCACCCTGTTTTGGAAGCCACACGCCCACACGCCCGCCCGCCACCCCCCGCCCAAAACAAACAAACAAACAAACAAACAAAGAGACAAGAACCCCGGCACCTGGCCTCTTTCTTGTCTTCAGGAGCTCATCCTGAAGCTCATCGCTTCTGTCTTGTCAGAGCAGGAAGCGCAGACCATCTGTATCCCGAGGACACCTGACCGGGATTAACACGTGTCCAGAGGTAGTCCCCATCTCTACGAGCGTGTCGCTTTGGTGCTTTTAATAATCCTAACTCGACGGTAGTCACTGGGACGGTCCTTTACGGTGGCTTCTTCAGACTTCTGGATCGCCAGTCCCAGTATTTCCATTTCATCCTACCAAAAAAAACCCCAAAGCACGTTACAGCTGCACATAACATTTTCTGCTTGTTCTTGTACGAGTATTTAAGGCGTAGGAGAAAGAGAAGATCTGAAAGGCAGAAGAGGCATTCAAAAACCGTGCAACTATGAAAAAGTAAAGCAGCTCTCTCGGAAAAGCACGAGAAACGGCCATAAAAGGTATACTTATGAAATACGCCAAGTAATATCGGGGCACCAAAATATACTATATAGGAAGGCTAGGTGGCTCATTTGATAGAAATTCGATGTAAATCTAAGACAGTACCGAGAATTCTGTCTGTAAATGGGTAATATTCGGCACCACTCAGCTCTAAAATTGCCGCTGCGCCTGCCTGTTAAAAATCCTACTTTAAAAGCATCTAGTACGAACCTTAACGTTTTCATCACAGTTACAGCCATCTTTCACCTTAAAGCATGCTTTACATTGCTGCTGCAGCCTATCTGCCAACTTGGAGTGTACACATCTGGGTATACACGCTTGTAATTCAGGACGATTTGCACAAATCGTTTCTGTGCAGAAAAACAGGCCTCGTTTCATTATGCAATCAAATTTGAAATTTTTTTTCTCGGGAGAAGTTTTGCCTTTTTAACTGTGAGAATTTTAACTAGGAATTCACACGCTGCCCATGCCTCAAATTATGAGGAGACGCATCACAAAACGAACTCAAAACGAACATCCCGGATTCAGGAAAACTAATTGTGCCTCCCCCCTCTGTGGAACGTGTCCATAGGACAGGAGCGGGCACCCGCTTTGCCACAGAAGCAGACGGATGCGGAATTGCTCCACGCGTGTCGGTTAACACACATTCGGCTAATGGCCCACCACTCCTTGTACGCACAGGCTGACGACAGCCAGGTCGCCTGGTACGGGCTGAACACTTTGCAGGATTTGTTACAAACCTTTTTAGTGAAATAGATTTTGAAACCCCAGGAAACACACCCCTACCTCCGAGAATTGTAGGGCAATAAATATTTTGACAACTTACATTTCACGTCTATCCATGTATGTCCCATTACTGTCTGTGGTCATAAACTATCTAATATAGAATACTAAACGTTGCTACCATTTAAGAACTGAACGACAGCAACTGAACTGAACCGAAAGGAAGAGCTTTTCTTTGAAAATCGCAGTGCCACCTGAGAAGAAGCTGAAGACTGAAAATCGGGCGAGAGAATCACGCAAAAATATCAGCCTTGCTCTAAAAGCAAGACAGGAGAAAACCCACCAAAAAATAAAATGCAGTTCAATTGACCCAAAGGTCACCAAACAAAACAGGCAAAAAGCTTCACAATACACAGCGTTTGCACCGCTGTCGCTTTTCTGGCTTTTGCTGGGCCTAAGAGGTTGCTGTGACTTCCTCGAGCTGCCCTTCTGCGGTCACCAGATTGTTTCAGGGGAGACAGACGTCTCCCGGGGAGGCGCACGCAGAGAGCGCCGCTACGTCTCGGCTGTGACCCCTTGGTCACTGCGTTCCTGCGGTGCCCGTACCCGTGCTACCAACAGGATGTCACAAAAGGACGCAAGAGCAGGGGGAATCGCTACAGGAGTCCTGAATGTTTCCACGGGCTTTTGAAAACCCCATTTTCTAAATTAAGTTACGCGAGGGAGTCTTTTTGAAAGTTACGAGGCTTCTGTGTGTCTGCTACTAAAAACATCCAACCGACCGACTCAAAAAACACCCAGAACACACTTTCCCCACGTTCCCCCGACACCGTAGCCTTGCATCTCGGGGGATTTCCTTTCCTGCCTTGCGAACGGATGCAGGTTAGGGACACCATAAAACAGCTTCCCTAGGGTATCCGAACGGCTGTCAGCGTACCATTTAGATCCCTTGAGTACAAGCAATAGCGCGCGTTACCTCTCCGGTTTGATGCTCGCTGACAGGCCGAATCCTTTGTGGAACCTTAAGCTGTTGTTCCGGCTTCCCTATCTCTTGCTGGAAAAGGTCTCTCTCCTGCTCTCGGTCAATTGCTCGCTCCTGAAAGTGACAAAACAGTGAGGATGCACCATTTCACGTAAAAACTGTCTAAATTAAGGATATTACAGCTTCTCGCTTCTTTTAACACGAGGCTGCTAACGGTACGTCAGTAGCATTATTACATGTCAGTACGAGCCGGCAACGCGCGCTGGCAGCCCAGAAAGCCAACCCCACCCTGGGCTGCATCAAGAGAAGCGTGGCCAGCGGGTCACGGGAGGCGATTCTACCCCCCTCTACTCTGCGCGCGCGAGACCCCACCTGGCGTACGGTGTCCAGCTTTGGAGTCCTCGACACGGGAAGGACGTGGACCTGTTGGAAGGGGCCCAGCGGAGGGCCACGAAAACCATCGGAGGGACGGAGCACCTCCCCTGTGAAGAGAGACTGAGAGAGCTGGGGTTGTTCAGCCTGGAGAAGAGAAGGCTCCGGGGAGACCTCAGAGCAGCCTTCCAATATCTGAAGGGAGCCTACGGGAGAGCCGGAGAGGGACTCTCTGTCGGGAAAGGTAGCGACAGGACAAGGGGTAACGGTTTTAAATCGGAAGAGGGGAGATTCAGACTAGATGTTAGGAGGAAATTCTTTACCGTGAGGGTGGTGAGGCACTGGAACAGGTTGCCCGGGGAAGCTGTGGATGCCCCATCCCTGGAAGTGTTTAAGGCCAGGCTGGACGGGGCTTTGAGCAACCCGCTCTAGTGGAGGCGTCCCTGCCCAAGGCAGGGGGGCTGCAACACGATGATCTTGAAGGTCCCTTCCAACTCTAACCATTCTACGATTCTATGGTTTTTAAGGTGGCAGAACCTCTTGCGACTTCCATTAACAAAAACTACTCTCACCATTCGGGGCAACAAATCTCACATTTTTGAATAAAAACACGAGGACGGCACTGATACAGCCAGTATTATTTCACAAAAAGGACAGTTTTGTCTCTTCTGTTCAAAGCACAGCATACAAATAGCAATAGGCCAGTATTTTATGGTCTCCTTTCCTCGCGTTCATCCTTCATATATGTAGCATAAATAGGAATTAAGAATAGAAATTAACTTTGTGTTCATACTGAGGAGGAGCCAATGGGAAAAAAGAAATTCTAAATTTTGCATTTCAGTGTTACTTTTGACCAGCTGCAGTTGTTATATCCCACTCTGATATTTGGGGAATACATCTTTATACTGGAAATAAGGCACAGCCGCTGGCATCCGGTGAAACGTCACCTTTAAATGCCACTTTGCTGAACAGACAAACCTGATCAGACGCATTGAAATAAACTAGCTCAAGTAGCTGATACACAGAGGAATGCTCTGTCTAGCAACAGAAGCTTTTGCAAAAATGGAGGAAGCCAGAACAAAGCTGCAACAGTTACAAGTTGCAGATTTGAAAACCTCACCTGCTGTTTGAGCACCCCGCAGCCCGCCCAGCCCCTGCTTTCCCCCGCAGCCCCCAACGCCCTCCTGCCCACCCCCCGTGCAGAACCAGCCAAAACGGCTTCTGCTCTCCGCCCCCAAACCGCATCACTTACTGCCCCCTTCCGAGCCCCAAAACCCAGCCGCTGAGCCTCTGCTCAAGTCCCCAAAACGCCGGACTCCACCCCCGCCCCTCAGCCCAAAGCCACACGACTCCCTCTCCGGCTGAAGCCCCAACACCAGCCACGCGAGCCCGTTTGCCAGCCCCAGGAGCCGCGAGCACCTCCCCAGACGCCTCAGCCCGCCCCCCCGCAACGCCGTCTCCCCTCGGAGCCGCCTCGGGACCCCGGCCGCCTTCCCCGCGCCCCCCCGCTGGCCTCGACGCTGTCCAGCTGCCTCGCGACGCTGTCCAGCGGCACCGCGACGCTGTCCAGCGGCACCGCGACGCTGTCCGGCTGCCCGGTGCTTTCCGCCCGCGCCGGTCCGGTGCGGTGCGGTCCGCGCCGCGCCGCGCCGCGCCGCAGCCGCTTCTGCGCGCGCCGCCATTTTCCCCCGGCCCCCTCCGCTTCCGGAGCGGCTCGGCCCGCCCATGCGGCGCGCCCATTGGTCACGGCGCCGGAAGCGGCTTCCGTCCTCGGGGAGCCCGTCCCATTGGTCGGTCGCGCCGTCAATCTTCAGCGCCTCCCACCCCGGGCAATCGGAGCGCGGCAGGCGATCCGACCAATCGGAGCGCGGCGGTCGCGCTGTGATTGGCTCGTCCTCCTGTCAATCCGCCAGGGGGCGGTTGCCATGGTGAGGACGCCCCGCCCGGTGGCGCATGCGCAGTAGTGAGGGCGGCGCCGTCCTTACTACTGCGCATGCGCGACCGGGCGGGGCTTCCTCACCATGGCAACCGCCCCCCGGGCGGATTGACAGGAGGACGAGCCAATCACAACGCGACCGCCGCGCTCCGATTGGTCGGATCGCCTGCCGCGCTCCGATTGGCCGGAGTGGGACGTCAATGGCGGTTGCCATGGTGAGGACGCCCCGCCCGGTGGCGCATGCGCAGTAGTGAGGGCGGCGCCGTGCTCGCTACTGCCCCCTCGTGGACAAAAAGCGGTACTGCAGGTACGCAGGTACAGGGCGGGGGGGGGGGGGGACGCGCATGCCCAGTAGAAAGGGGGGCGCTGCGCTCGCCGCCGCTGCCGCCCGTGCCAGCAGAAACCGGCGGTGCGGCTCGGGGAGCGGGGGGAGGCGGGACCGGGGAAGGTTCCCTTTTCCCCAAATTAGGGAAAATGTTATTCATGTTCGGGGTTCAATTTGGGGGTTCAATTTACGGTTCTGCAGCGTCAGCCCCCGCATGGGCGCCGTCCCCGGCGGCGGGGAAGGGCAAGAAAAACCCTAACAAAACCCTGAAGTCTTTTCCGTTGCGGAAAAGCACCGAAAAAAACCCCAAATTGAATAATTTTCCCCAATTTGGGGAAAATGGAACCTCCCAGGGCTCCGCCTTCCCCCCCCGCATCCGCCGAGCTGCAGCGCCGGTTTCTGCTGGCACGGGCGGCAGCGGCGAGCGCAGCGCGCCCCCCCCCCCCCCCGTCCACTGCGCATGCGGCCGGACCCCCCTACCCCCGTACCTGCAGTACCGCTTTTTGTCCACAAGCGGCGGCAGCAGCGAGGGCGGCGCCACTCTTTCCACTGCGCATGCGCGCCCCCCCCCACCTGCAGTACCGATTTTTGTCCACAAGGCGGCAGTAGCGAGCACGGCGCCGCCCTTACTACTGCGCATGCGCGACCAGGCGGGGCTTCCTCGCCATGGCAACCGCCCCCGGGCGGATTGACAGGAGGACGAGCCAATCACAACGCGACCGCCGCGCTCCGATTGGTCGGATCGCCTGCCGCGCTCCGATTGGCCGGAGTGGGACGTCAATGGCGGTTGCCATGGTGAGGACGCCCCGCCCGGTGGCGCATGCGCAGTAGTGAGGGCGGCGCCGTCCTTACTACTGCGCATGCGCGACCGGGCGGGGCTTCCTCACCATGGCAACCGCCCCCGGGCGGATTGACAGGAGGACGAGCCAATCACAACGCGACCGCCCCGCTCCGATTGGTCGGATCGCCTGCCGCGCTCCGATTGGCCGGACTGGGAGGCGCTGGAGATTGACGGCGCGATCGACCAATGGGACGGGGGCTCCTAGAGGACGGACGCCGCTTACGGCACCGCGACCAATGGGCGCGCGGTATGGGCGGGCCGAGCCGCTCCGGAACCGGAGGGGGCCGGGGGAAAACGGCGGCCAGCCCAGAAATCGCTGCGGACCGGTCCGCAGCGGGCGGAAAGCACCGGGCAGCGCCCACGCCCCCTTCCTTGTCCCCCTCTGAGACCTCACCGGGGCCATGAGCGGTGACCGCTCTCAGCCCGCTTCCCTCCACCCAGGGACCGTGACCACTTACCGGCGGGCAGGCCTTCCCGCTCTCTGCCCTGTCCCCGCTCGCAGTCCGGGCAGCCGCAGCCGTCGCCTCGGCGCCAAAAACCTCCGGTGTTCGCCCCGCAACCAGCCCCAGGGACGCCGCGGCGCTCTGCGCGTGGCCCCGGGGGCCGTGGGGGCGACAGCAGCCAGTCCGCCGGCGTCCAGGAAGGCAGGCGGGGGTGCCGCCTTATCCACCACAGAGACATCGGGGAGCTTTGCGTCCCTGCAGGAAAACGGGGCTGCGTTTTTTTCCTCCTGTCCCGCTGCACCGATCCAGCTCCCCAGGGCGGGAGGGGAAACGGGGGAAGGGGCTGCTTTTCATAGAATCATAGAATCGTCTAGGTTGCAAGAGACCCTTGGGATCATCGAGTCCAACCATCTACCCTACTCTACAAAGTTCTCCCCTACACCATATCCCCCAACACCACATCTCAACGGTTCTTAAACACATCCAGGGATGGTGACTCGACCACCTCCCTGGGTAGCCTGTTCCAATGCCCGACCACTCCCTCTGTGAAACATTCTTTCCTAATGTCCAGTCTAAACCTACCCTGTTGGAGCTTGAAGCCGTTCCCTCTCGTTCTGTCATTACCTACCCGTGCCAGGAGACCAGCACCGACCTCTCTACAGTGTCCTTTCAAGTAGGTTTAGAGAGTGACGAGGTCTCCCCTCAGCCCCCTCTTCCTCATACTAAACAGTCCCAGCTCCTTCAACCGCTCTTCATAGGATTTGTTTTCCAGGCCCTTCACCAGCTTCGTTGCCCTCCTCTGCACTCGCTCCAGCACCTCGACATCTCTCTTGGATTGAGGTGCCCAAAACCGGACGCAATACTCCAGGTGTGGCCTCACCAGTGCCGAGTACAGGGGCACAATCGCCTCCCTACTTCTGCTGCTCACGCTGTTTCTAATACAAGCCAGGATGCCGTTGGCTTTCGTGGCCACCTGGGCACACTGCCGGCTCACGTTCAGCCGCTTGTCCATTAGAACCCCCAGGTCTCTTTCTTCCAGGTGGTTTTCCAGCCACATTTCCCCAAGCCTGTAGCGCTGCTCGGGGTTATTGTGGCCCACGCGCAGAACCTGGCGCTCGCCCTTGTTGAAACTCATACCACTGATGTTGGCCCAACGATCCAATCTACCTAAGTCTCTCTGTAGAGCTTCCCTATCCTCCTGGGAATCAACACTCCTGCTTAAAGCGCTTTTGAAAGCGCTTGGACGCCGGCAAGAGAGAGCAGAGGGGAGGGCCAGTTTGGAAATCCCTTCTAGCGATAGGCTCTCTTTGCAGTCTGGAACCATCTACAGCACAGGCGTTTACGCCTCCGCACTGACCGACCCGTGGGTAAGACTTAGGGAAAACGGATGCTCTTGATACACTTCGACAGAACGTCTGCTAAGAGTCACATCTGTTTAGACTTACAGATTAACACGCACGATAGATAGACAACATCCAATTGGACTAGCGACCTGTCCAGACATCCGCTTTGACGCTTCAATCTCTCTTTATAAATAAATCTTTTAAAAAATCTTTCCGTCGTCTAAACTCCCATTAAATAATACAGAATCCTTAGAGATACGGGTTGGTATTTGGAACTCCTTTTATATACGTAAGGGAATATTATTTTTCAACACACAGAAAAATGAGAGATTGTTCTCTACTCCAATGCCTCACCCCCGCATATACAGCTTTTAACATTTTTTAAACACCACCGCCCAAAACCCCAACCACCTGCCCCGCACCAAGTTTTCAGGCGTTTGGGGGCCGTGACCCACCCTCTTGTGGGGGGAACCCCACTTAACCCCCACTCACCTGCTCCTCCGCCGCACCGTCGCTCCCCCGCTGACATCCGGCTGCCCCAAATGACATCATCACACCACCACCACCACCCCCCCCCCACACCGGTTTTTTTAATTCGCCCCAAAAAATGCACCGAACGACCAGACCCAGGGCTGGCCCCTTCCCCTCAGGCGGCTCCACCACCGGCTGCAAACCCGGGCCGGGGCATCTGTCGAGCAGCACGAGACGCGGACAACGAGGCACCTGCAAAACAAACAGCAAACCCCAACCGGAGATCAGCATCATCAAACGAAAGAGCACCGAAGAGAGTAGAGGAATTCCCTCCGGCCGAGGGACAGGACAGGA
Organism: Numenius arquata; assembly: GCF_964106895.1. Taxonomy (NCBI): domain Eukaryota; kingdom Metazoa; phylum Chordata; class Aves; order Charadriiformes; family Scolopacidae; genus Numenius; species Numenius arquata. Next base: position 109,613 of record NW_027415728.1, read on the forward strand.
GCTGAGCTACAGGAGGATTGCGGGGAAACAGCTCCGCTCCAGAGACGGCACGGCCTGCCAAAGCCGGAGCCATCCCGACGCTTCAGGTCCCTATTCAGACTGACCCGTGCCACTTGCAACACCTTCTCAGCCTAACAGCGTAACAAACCCTCCGCCCGCTGGGGGGAAGCGCCTCCTCCCTTCCCTTTCCCTGCCGCTGGAAAGCTCTGCGCGCGTTTAGATACGGCCAAGAAAAATACTCACGCTAGAAAAGCCTCGGGTTTTTTCTTCGGCGCTAATTCAACTGGCACAGCTCCGAACCCCCACCGTTGCGCTCTCCGTCTCCAGAACGCGCAGTTGTCATTTGACCGGGGGCTGCTTTCTCTCCTACCCAAGGAGGAGGGACATCTGGCCGGCGGCACTGCCCGAGAGAGATGCTACCGCACTGCCGGGGAAACGCGACGCTGAAAGCCAGGCAGAAATCAGGTTCTTCAGAGCGCTCCGCCTAAAGAAAAGGGGGGGGAAAAACAAAAAACAAAAAAACTAGAAAAAAAACCCAACCAAAAACCCAACCCGTTACCTTCAGTCGCCTCTCTTTTCAAAGATTTGGAACAAATACCTCGCCGCTTAGGGACGCCTAAGACGCTGTAGGCTACAGCCGGTGGACGGTTGCCGTTTAAAGCCTGCAAGTCAGTTTGCACGTTATACGACTTTAACCCTTTTTTTAAAGTCTCCTTTACGATAGAAAAAACCAGGAAGGTAAGAGATTCCCCAAACGGCTGTACTTTTGGCGGGGGGAAATCCAATCCCCGGTGCCGCGATCCACCAGGCTACCGAAAACGACCGGCGGACCGGCCAAGGCTTTTGGCTGTGCCGAACACGCAGAGGAACAGGGTTTGGCCGTGTCCCCGCTGTTACGGGGGACCCAGAGCCCAAAGGCCGGCCATGCCATCGGCCGTCGGAAGAGGTGCCGCGCTCGGGCCTTTGGAAGGACATCGTCTTTCTTTTTGTCCCTATTTAATAGAGCGCGCGACGTCTCCTCGCTGATGACTTCTGCTGCCCAGCGCATCGTCTCCGAGGATCCCCTCTCGTGGGAACTTCAGGAGAGGCAACCGCTTGGCACGAGAAACCGGTGCCCTTTCAGAAAGGGAAACCTCCTTCCGACTGACGTCCAAATGACACGCCGTAGGCTACGGACAACGGACGTTCCTGGAAGGCTCGACTCACCTAAGCCACCTCAGGACTCGCCGCCACCAGTGACGAGGCTGATGATGCTCCTTGGTTCGTGGCAAAGCCTGGAAAACAGGCAGAAGCGGCGCTGGTTCGTCCCGTTTTGTCCACGTCTCTTCGTTGACCGCCCCGGCTTTCAGCGCAGATGCCATGAAAGAGGAGTGACAAAGAAAAGGCGAGGTCAGGCAGCAAAAGAGCTCTGCAGGCTGCCACCTGCAGTCAACCGCGCACCCTGTTTTGGAAGCCACACGCCCGCCCGCCCGCCCGCCACCCCCCGCCCAAAACAAACAAACAAACAAACAAAGAAAGAGACAAGAACCCCGGCACCTGGCCTCTTTCTTGTCTTCAGGAGCTCATCCTGAAGCTCATCGCTTCTGTCTTGTCAGAGCAGGAAGCGCAGACCATCTGTATCCCGAGGACACCTGACCGGGATTAACACGTGTCCAGAGGTAGTCCCCATCTCTACGAGCGTGTCGCTTTGGTGCTTTTAATAATCCTAACTCGACGGTAGTCACTGGGACGGTCCTTTACGGTGGCTTCTTCAGACTTCTGGATCGCCAGTCCCAGTATTTCCATTTCATCCTACCAAAAAAAACCCCAAAGCACGTTACAGCTGCACATAACATTTTCTGCACGTTCTTGTACGAGTATTTAAGGCGTAGGAGAAAGAGAAGATCTGAAAGGCAGAAGAGGCATTCAAAAACCGTGCAACTATGAAAAAGTAAAGCAGCTCTCTCGGAAAAGCACGAGAAACGGCCATAAAAGGTATACTTATGAAATACGCCAAGTAATATCGGGGCACCAAAATATACTATATAGGAAGGCTAGGTGGCTCATTTGATAGAAATTCGATGTAAATCTAAGACAGTACCGAGAATTCTGTCTGTAAATGGGTAATATTCGGCACCACTCGGCTCTAAAATTGCCGCTGCGCCTGCCTGTTAAAAATCCTACTTTAAAAGCATCTAGTACGAACCTTAAAGTTTTCATCACAGTTACAGCCATCTTTCACCTTAAAGCATGCTTTACATTGCTGCTGCAGCCTATCTGCCAACTTGGAGTGTACACATCTGGGTATACACGCTTGTAATTCAGGACGATTCCCACAAATCGTTTCTGTGCAGAAAAACAGGCCTCGTTTCATTATGCAATCAAATTTGAAATTTTTTTTCTCGGGAGAAGTTTTGCCTTTTTAACTGTGAGAATTTTAACTAGGAATTCACACGCTACCCATGCCTCAAATTATGAGGAGACGCATCACAAAACGAACTCAAAACGAACATCCCGGATTCAGGAAAACTAATTGTGCCTCCCCCCTCTGTGGAACGTGTCCGTAGGACAGGAGCGGGCACCCGCTTTGCCACAGAAGCAGACGGATGCGGAATTGCTCCACGCGTGTCGGTTAACACACATTCGGCTAATGGCCCACCACTCCTTGTACGCAGAGGCTGACGACAGCCAGGTCGCCCGGTACGGGCTGAACACTTTGCAGGATTTGTTACAAACCTTTTTAGTGAAATAGATTTTGAAACCCCAGGAAACACACCCCTACCTCCGAGAATTGTAAGGCAATAAATATTTTGACAACTTACATTTCACGTCTATCCATGTATGTCCCATTACTGTCTGTGGTCATAAACTATCTAATATAGAATACTAAACGTTGCTACCATTTAAGAACCGAACGACAGCAACTGAACTGAACCGAAAGGAAGAGCTTTTCTTTGAAAATCGCAGTGCCACCTGAGAAGAAGCTGAAGACTGAAAATCGGGCGAGAGAATCACGCAAAAATATCAGCCTTGCTCTAAAAGCAAGACAGGAGAAAACCCACCAAAAAATAAAATGCAGTTCAATTGACCCAAAGGTCACCAAACAAGACAGGCAAAAAGCTTCACAACACACAGCGTTTGCACCGCTGTCGCTTTTCTGGCTTTTGCTGGGCCTAAGAGGTTGCTGTGACTTCCTCGAGCTGCCCTTCTGCGGTCACCAGATTGTTTCAGGGGAGACAGACGTCTCCCGGGGAGGCGCACGCAGAGAGCGCCGCTACGTCTCGGCTGTGACCCCTTGGTCACTGCGTTCCTGCGGTGCCCGTACCCGTGCTACCAACAGGATGTCACAAAAGGACGCAAGAGCAGGGGGAATCGCTACAGGAGTCCTGAATGTTTCCACGGGCTTTTGAAAACCCCATTTTCTAAATTAAGTTACGCGAGGGAGTCTTTTTGAAAGTTACGAGGCTTCTGTGTGTCTGCTACTAAAAACATCCAACCGACCGACTCAAAAAACACCCAGAACACACTTTCCCCACGTTCCCCCGACACCGTAGCCTTTCATCTCGGGGGATTTCCTTTCCTGCCTTGCGAACGGATGCAGGTTAGGGACACCATAAAACAGCTTCCCTAGGGTATCCGAACGGCTGTCAGCGTACCATTTAGATCCCTTGAGTACAAGCAATAGCGCGCGTTACCTCTCCGGTTTGATGCTCGCTGACAGGCCGAATCCTTTGTGGAACCTTAAGCTGTTGTTCCGGCTTCCCTATCTCTTGCTGGAAAAGGTCTCTCTCCTGCTCTCGGTCAATTGCTCGCTCCTGAAAGTGACGAAACAGTGAGGATGCACCGTTTCACGTAAAAACTGTCTAAATTAAGGATATTACAGCTTCTCGCTTCTTTTAACACGAGGCTGCTAACGGTACGTCAGTAGCATTATTACATGTCAGTACGAGCCGGCAACGCGCGCTGGCAGCCCAGAAAGCCAACCCCACCCTGGGCTGCATCAAGAGAAGCGTGGCCAGCGGGTCACGGGAGGCGATTCTACCCCCCTCTACTCTGCGCACGCGAGACCCCACCTGGAGTACGGTGTCCAGCTTTGGAGTCCTCGACACGGGAAGGACGTGGACCTGTTGGAAGGGGCCCAGCGGAGGGCCACGAAAACCATCGGAGGGACGGAGCACCTCCCCTGTGAAGAGAGACTGAGAGAGCTGGGGTTGTTCAGCCTGGAGAAGAGAAGGCTCCGGGGAGACCTCAGAGCAGCCTTCCAATATCTGAAGGGAGCCTACGGGAGAGCCGGAGAGGGACTCTCTGTCGGGAAAGGTAGCGACAGGACAAGGGGTAACGGTTTTAAATCGGAAGAGGGGAGATTCAGACTAGATGTTAGGAGGAAATTCTTTACCGTGAGGGTGGTGAGGCACTGGAACAGGTTGCCCGGGGAAGCTGTGGATGCCCCATCCCTGGAAGTGTTTAAGGCCAGGCTGGACGGGGCTTTGAGCAACCCGCTCTAGTGGAGGCGTCCCTGCCCAAGGCAGGGGGGCTGCAACACGATGATCTTGAAGGTCCCTTCCAACTCTAACCATTCTATGATTCTATGGTTTTTAAGGTGGCAGAACCTCTTGCGACTTCCATTAACAAAAACTACTCTCACCATTCGGGGCAACAAATCTCACATTTTTGAATAAAAACACGAGGACGGCACTGATACAGCCAGTATTATTTCACAAAAAGGACAGTTTTGTCTCTTCTGTTCAAAGCACAGCATACAAATAGCAATAGGCCAGTATTTTATGGTCTCCTTTCCTCGCGTTCATCCTTCATATATGTAGCATAAATAGGAATTAAGAATAGAAATTAACTTTGTGTTCATACTGAGGAGGAGCCAATGGGAAAAAAGAAATTCTAAATTTTGCATTTCAGTGTTACTTTTGACCAGCTGCAGTTGTTATATCCCACTCTGATATTTGGGGAATACATCTTTATACTGGAAATAAGGCACAGCCGCTGGCATCCGGTGAAACGTCACCTTTAAATGCCACTTTGCTGAACAGACAAACCTGATCAGACGCATTGAAATAAACTAGCTCAAGTAGCTGATACACAGAGGAATGCTCTGTCTAGCAACAGAAGCTTTTGCAAAAATGGAGGAAGCCAGAACAAAGCTGCAACAGTTACAAGTTGCAGATTTGAAAACCTCACCTGCTGTTTGAGCACCCCGCAGCCCGCCCAGCCCCTGCTTTCCCCCGCAGCCCCCAACGCCCTCCTGCCCACCCCCCGTGCAGAACCAGCCAAAACGGCTTCTGCTCTCCGCCCCCAAACCGCATCACTTACTGCCCCCTTCCGAGCCCCAAAACCCAGCCGCTGAGCCTCTGCTCGAGTCCCCAAAACGCCGGACTCCACCCCCGCCCCTCAGCCCAAAGCCACACGACTCCCTCTCCGGCTGAAGCCCCAACACCAGCCACGCGAGCCCGTTTGCCAGCCCCAGGAGCCGCGAGCACCTCCCCAGACGCCTCAGCCCGCCCCCCCGCAACGCCGTCTCCCCTCGGAGCCGCCTCGGGACCCCGGCCGCCTTCCCCGCGCCCCCCCGCTGGCCTCGACGCTGTCCAGCTGCCTCGCGACGCTGTCCAGCGGCACCGCGACGCTGTCCAGCGGCACCGCGACGCTGTCCAGCGGCACCGCGACGCTGTCCGGCTGCCCGGTGCTTTCCGCCCGCGCCGCGCCGCAGCCGCTTCTGCGCGCGCCGCCATTTTCCCCCGGCCCCCTCCGCTTCCGGAGCGGCTCGGCCCGCCCATGCGGCGCGCCCATTGGTCACGGCGCCGGAAGCGGCTTCCGTCCTCGGGGAGCCCGTCCCATTGGTCGGTCGCGCCGTCAATCTTCAGCGCCTCCCACCCCGGCCAATCGGAGCGCGGCAGGCGATCCGACCAATCGGAGCGCGGCGGTCGCGCTGTGATTGGCTCGTCCTCCTGTCAATCCGCCAGGGGGCGGTTGCCATGGTGAGGACGCCCCGCCCGGTGGCGCATGCGCAGTAGTGAGGGCGGCGCCGTCCTTACTACTGCGCATGCGCGACCGGGCGGGGCTTCCTCACCATGGCAACCGCCCCCCGGGCGGATTGACAGGAGGACGAGCCAATCACAACGCGACCGCCGCGCTCCGATTGGTCGGATCGCCTGCCGCGCTCCGATTGGCCGGAGTGGGACGTCAATGGCGGTTGCCATGGTGAGGACGCCCCGCCCGGTGGCGCATGCGCAGTAGTGAGGGCGGCGCCGTGCTCGCTACTGCCCCCTCGTGGACAAAAAGCGGTACTGCAGGTACGCAGGTACAGGGCGGGGGGGGGGGGGGGGACGCGCATGCCCAGTAGAAAGGGGGGCGCTGCGCTCGCCGCCGCTGCCGCCCGTGCCAGCAGAAACCGGCGGTGCGGCTCGGGGAGCGGGGGGAGGCGGGACCGGGGAAGGTTCCCTTTTCCCCAAATTAGGGAAAATGTTATTCATGTTCGGGGTTCAATTTGGGGGTTCAATTTACGGTTCTGCAGCGTCAGCCCCCGCATGGGCGCCGTCCCCGGCGGCGGGGAAGGGCAAGAAAAACCCTAACAAAACCCTGAAGTCTTTTCCGTTGCGGAAAAGCACCGAAAAAAACCCCAAATTGAATAATTTTCCCCAATTTGGGGAAAATGGAACCTCCCAGGGCTCCGCCTTCCCCCCCCGCATCCGCCGAGCTGCAGCGCCGGTTTCTGCTGGCACGGGCGGCAGCGGCGAGCGCAGCGCGCCCCCCCCCCCCCCGTCCACTGCGCATGCGGCCGGACCCCCCTACCCCCGTACCTGCAGTACCGCTTTTTGTCCACAAGCGGCGGCAGCAGCGAGGGCGGCGCCACTCTTTCCACTGCGCATGCGCGCCCCCCCACCTGCAGTACCGATTTTTGTCCACAAGGCGGCAGTAGCGAGCACGGCGCCGCCCTTACTACTGCGCATGCGCGACCAGGCGGGGCTTCCTCACCATGGCAACCGCCCCCGGGCGGATTGACAGGAGGACGAGCCAATCACAACGCGACCGCCGCGCTCCGATTGGTCGGATCGCCTGCCGCGCTCCGATTGGCCAGAGTGGGACGTCAATGGCGGTTGCCATGGTGAGGACGCCCCGCCCGGTGGCGCATGCGCAGTAGTGAGGGCGGCGCCGTCCTTACTACTGCGCATGCGCGACCGGGCGGGGCTTCCTCACCATGGCAACCGCCCCCGGGCGGATTGACAGGAGGACGAGCCAATCACAACGCGACCGCCCCGCTCCGATTGGTCGGATCGCCTGCCGCGCTCCGATTGGCCGGACTGGGAGGCGCTGGAGATTGACGGCGCGATCGACCAATGGGACGGGGGCTCCTAGAGGACGGACGCCGCTTACGGCACCGCGACCAATGGGCGCGCGGTATGGGCGGGCCGAGCCGCTCCGGAACCGGAGGGGGCCGGGGGAAAACGGCGGCCAGCCCAGAAATCGCTGCGGACCGGTCCGCAGCGGGCGGAAAGCACCGGGCAGCGCCCACGCCCCCTTCCTTGTCCCCCTCTGAGACCTCACCGGGGCCATGAGCAGTGACCGCTCTCAGCCCGCTTCCCTCCACCCAGGGACCGTGACCACTTACCGGCGGGCAGGCCTTCCCGCTCTCTGCCCTGTCCCCGCTCGCAGTCCGGGCAGCCGCAGCCGTCGCCTCGGCGCCAAAAACCTCCGGTGTTCGCCCCGCAACCAGCCCCAGGGACGCCGCGGCGCTCTGCGCGTGGCCCCGGGGGCCGTGGGGGCGACAGCAGCCAGTCCGCCGGCGTCCAGGAAGGCAGGCGGGGGTGCCGCCTTATCCACCACAGAGACATCGGGGAGCTTTGCGTCCCTGCAGGAAAACGGGGCTGCGTTTTTTTCCTCCTGTCCCGCTGCACCGATCCAGCTCCCCAGGGCGGGAGGGGAAACGGGGGAAGGGGCTGCTTTTCATAGAATCATAGAATCGTCTAGGTTGCAAGAGACCCTTGGCATCATCGAGTCCAACCATCTACCCTACTCTACAAAGTTCTCCCCTACACCATATCCCCCAACACCACATCTCAACGGTTCTTAAACACATCCAGGGATGGTGACTCGACCACCTCCCTGGGTAGCCTGTTCCAATGCCCGACCACTCCCTCTGTGAAACATTCTTTCCTAATGTCCAGTCTAAACCTACCCTGTTGGAGCTTGAAGCCGTTCCCTCTCGTTCTGTCATTACCTACCCGTGCCAGGAGACCAGCACCGACCTCTCTACAGTGTCCTTTCAAGTAGGTTTAGAGAGTGACGAGGTCTCCCCTCAGCCCCCTCTTCCTCATACTAAACAGTCCCAGCTCCTTCAACCGCTCTTCATAGGATTTGTTTTCCAGGCCCTTCACCAGCTTCGTTGCCCTCCTCTGCACTCGCTCCAGCACCTCGACATCTCTCTTGGATTGAGGTGCCCAAAACCGGACGCAATACTCCAGGTGTGGCCTCACCAGTGCCGAGTACAGGGGCACAATCGCCTCCCTACTTCTGCTGCTCACGCTGTTTCTAATACAAGCCAGGATGCCGTTGGCTTTCGTGGCCACCTGGGCACACTGCCGGCTCACGTTCAGCCGCTTGTCCATTAGAACCCCCAGGTCTCTTTCTTCCAGGTGGTTTTCCAGCCACATTTCCCCAAGCCTGTAGCGCTGCTCGGGGTTATTGTGGCCCACGCGCAGAACCTGGCGCTCGCCCTTGTTGAAACTCATACCACTGATGTTGGCCCAACGATCCAATCTACCTAAGTCTCTCTGTAGAGCTTCCCTATCCTCCTGGGAATCAACACTCCTGCTTAAAGCGCTTTTGAAAGCGCTTGGACGCCGGCAAGAGAGAGCAGAGGGGAGGGCCAGTTTGGAAATCCCTTCTAGCGATAGGCTCTCTTTGCAGTCTGGAACCATCTACAGCACAGGCGTTTACGCCTCCGCACTGACCGACCCGTGGGTAAGACTTAGGGAAAACGGATGCTCTTGATACACTTCGACAGAACGTCTGCTAAGAGTCACATCTGTTTAGACTTACAGATTAACACGCACGATAGATAGACAACATCCAATTGGACTAGCGACCTGTCCAGACATCCGCTTTGACGCTTCAATCTCTCTTTATAAATAAATCTTTTAAAAAATCTTTCCGTCGTCTAAACTCCCATTAAATAATACAGAATCCTTAGAGATACGGGTTGGTATTTGGAACTCCTTTTATATACGTAAGGGAATATTATTTTTCAACACACAGAAAAATGAGAGATTGTTCTCTACTCCAATGCCTCACCCCCGCATATACAGCTTTTAACATTTTTTAAACACCACCGCCCAAAACCCCAACCACCTGCCCCGCACCAAGTTTTCAGGCGTTTGGGGGCCGTGACCCACCCTCTTGTGGGGGGAACCCCACTTAACCCCCACTCACCTGCTCCTCCGCCGCACCGTCGCTCCCCCGCTGACATCCGGCTGCCCCAAATGACATCATCACACCACCACCACCACCCCCCCCCCACACCGGTTTTTTTAATTCGCCCCAAAAAATGCACCGAACGACCAGACCCAGGGCTGGCCCCTTCCCCTCAGGCGGCTCCACCACCGGCTGCAAACCCGGGCCGGGGCATCTGTCGAGCAGCACGAGACGCGGACAACGAGGCACCTGCAAAACAAACAGCAAACCCCAACCGGAGATCAGCATCATCAAACGAAAGAGCACCGAAGAGAGTAGAGGAATTCCCTCCGGCCGAGGGACAGGACAGGAGCTGAGCTACAGGAGGATTGCGGGGAAACAGCTCCGCTCCAGAGACGGCACGGCCTGCCAAAGCCGGAGCCATCCCGACGCTTCAGGTCCCTATTCAGACTGACCCGTGCCACTTGCAACACCTTCTCAGCCTAACAGCGTAACAAACCCTCCGCCCGCTGGGGGGAAGCGCCTCCTCCCTTCCCTTTCCCTGCCGCTGGAAAGCTCTGCGCGCGTTTAGATACGGCCAAGAAAAATACTCACGCTAGAAAAGCCTCGGGTTTTTTCTTCGGCGCTAATTCAACTGGCACAGCTCCGAACCCCCACCGTTGCGCTCTCCGTCTCCAGAACGCGCAGTTGTCATTTGACCGGGGGCTGCTTTCTCTCCTACCCAAGGAGGAGGGACATCTGGCCGGCGGCACTGCCCGAGAGAGATGCTACCGCACTGCCGGGGAAACGCGACGCTGAAAGCCAGGCAGAAATCAGGTTCTTCAGAGCGCTCCGCCTAAAGAAAAGGGGGGGGAAAAACAAAAAACAAAAAAACTAGAAAAAAAACCCAACCAAAAACCCAACCCGTTACCTTCAGTCGCCTCTCTTTTCAAAGATTTGGAACAAATACCTCGCCGCTTAGGGACGCCTAAGACGCTGTAGGCTACAGCCGGTGGACGGTTGCCGTTTAAAGCCTGCAAGTCAGTTTGCACGTTATACGACTTTAACCCTTTTTTTAAAGTCTCCTTTACGATAGAAAAAACCAGGAAGGTAAGAGATTCCCCAAACGGCTGTACTTTTGGCGGGGGGAAATCCAATCCCCGGTGCCGCGATCCACCAGGCTACCGAAAACGACCGGCGGACCGGCCAAGGCTTTTGGCTGTGCCGAACACGCAGAGGAACAGGGTTTGGCCGTGTCCCCGCTGTTACGGGGGACCCAGAGCCCAAAGGCCGGCCATGCCATCGGCCGTCGGAAGAGGTGCCGCGCTCGGGCCTTTGGAAGGACATCGTCTTTCTTTTTGTCCCTATTTAATAGAGCGCGCGACGTCTCCTCGCTGATGACTTCTGCTGCCCAGCGCATCGTCTCCGAGGATCCCCTCTCGTGGGAACTTCAGGAGAGGCAACCGCTTGGCACGAGAAACCGGTGCCCTTTCAGAAAGGGAAACCTCCTTCCGACTGACGTCCAAATGACACGCCGTAGGCTACGGACAACGGACGTTCCTGGAAGGCTCGACTCACCTAAGCCACCTCAGGACTCGCCGCCACCAGTGACGAGGCTGATGATGCTCCTTGGTTCGTGGCAAAGCCTGGAAAACAGGCAGAAGCGGCGCCGGTTCGTCCCGTTTTGTCCACGTCTCTTCGTTGACCGCCCCGGCTTTCAGCGCAGATGCCATGAAAGAGGAGTGACAAAGAAAAGGCGAGGTCAGGCAGCAAAAGAGCTCTGCAGGCTGCCACCTGCAGTCAACCGCGCACCCTGTTTTGGAAGCCACACGCCCGCCCGCCCGCCCGCCACCCCCCGCCCAAAACAAACAAACAAACAAACAAAGAAAGAGACAAGAACCCCGGCACCTGGCCTCTTTCTTGTCTTCAGGAGCTCATCCTGAAGCTCATCGCTTCTGTCTTGTCAGAGCAGGAAGCGCAGACCATCTGTATCCCGAGGACACCTGACCGGGATTAACACGTGTCCAGAGGTAGTCCCCATCTCTACGAGCGTGTCGCTTTGGTGCTTTTAATAATCCTAACTCGACGGTAGTCACTGGGACGGTCCTTTACGGTGGCTTCTTCAGACTTCTGGATCGCCAGTCCCAGTATTTCCATTTCATCCTACCAAAAAAAACCCCAAAGCACGTTACAGCTGCACATAACATTTTCTGCACGTTCTTGTACGAGTATTTAAGGCGTAGGAGAAAGAGAAGATCTGAAAGGCAGAAGAGGCATTCAAAAACCGTGCAACTATGAAAAAGTAAAGCAGCTCTCTCGGAAAAGCACGAGAAACGGCCATAAAAGGTATACTTATGAAATACGCCAAGTAATATCGGGGCACCAAAATATACTATATAGGAAGGCTAGGTGGCTCATTTGATAGAAATTCGATGTAAATCTAAGACAGTACCGAGAATTCTGTCTGTAAATGGGTAATATTCGGCACCACTCGGCTCTAAAATTGCCGCTGCGCCTGCCTGTGAAAAATCCTACTTTAAAAGCATCTAGTACGAACCTTAAAGTTTTCATCACAGTTACAGCCATCTTTCACCTTAAAGCATGCTTTACATTGCTGCTGCAGCCTATCTGCCAACTTGGAGTGTACACATCTGGGTATACACGCTTGTAATTCAGGACGATTCCCACAAATCGTTTCTGTGCAGAAAAACAGGCCTCGTTTCATTATGCAATCAAATTTGAAATTTTTTTTCTCGGGAGAAGTTTTGCCTTTTTAACTGTGAGAATTTTAACTAGGAATTCACACGCTACCCATGCCTCAAATTATGAGGAGACGCATCACAAAACGAACTCAAAACGAACATCCCGGATTCAGGAAAACTAATTGTGCCTCCCCCCTCTGTGGAACGTGTCCGTAGGACAGGAGCGGGCACCCGCTTTGCCACAGAAGCAGACGGATGCGGAATTGCTCCACGCGTGTCGGTTAACACACATTCGGCTAATGGCCCACCACTCCTTGTACGCAGAGGCTGACGACAGCCAGGTCGCCCGGTACGGGCTGAACACTTTGCAGGATTTGTTACAAACCTTTTTAGTGAAATAGATTTTGAAACCCCAGGAAACACACCCCTACCTCCGAGAATTGTAAGGCAATAAATATTTTGACAACTTACATTTCACGTCTATCCATGTATGTCCCATTACTGTCTGTGGTCATAAACTATCTAATATAGAATACTAAACGTTGCTACCATTTAAGAACCGAACGACAGCAACTGAACTGAACCGAAAGGAAGAGCTTTTCTTTGAAAATCGCAGTGCCACCTGAGAAGAAGCTGAAGACTGAAAATCGGGCGAGAGAATCACGCAAAAATATCAGCCTTGCTCTAAAAGCAAGACAGGAGAAAACCCACCAAAAAATAAAATGCAGTTCAATTGACCCAAAGGTCACCAAACAAGACAGGCAAAAAGCTTCACAACACACAGCGTTTGCACCGCTGTCGCTTTTCTGGCTTTTGCTGGGCCTAAGAGGTTGCTGTGACTTCCTCGAGCTGCCCTTCTGCGGTCACCAGATTGTTTCAGGGGAGACAGACGTCTCCCGGGGAGGCGCACGCAGAGAGCGCCGCTACGTCTCGGCTGTGACCCCTTGGTCACTGCGTTCCTGCGGTGCCCGTACCCGTGCTACCAACAGGATGTCACAAAAGGACGCAAGAGCAGGGGGAATCGCTACAGGAGTCCTGAATGTTTCCACGGGCTTTTGAAAACCCCATTTTCTAAATTAAGTTACGCGAGGGAGTCTTTTTGAAAGTTACGAGGCTTCTGTGTGTCTGCTACTAAAAACATCCAACCGACCGACTCAAAAAACACCCAGAACACACTTTCCCCACGTTCCCCCGACACCGTAGCCTTTCATCTCGGGGGATTTCCTTTCCTGCCTTGCGAACGGATGCAGGTTAGGGACACCATAAAACAGCTTCCCTAGGGTATCCGAACGGCTGTCAGCGTACCATTTAGATCCCTTGAGTACAAGCAATAGCGCGCGTTACCTCTCCGGTTTGATGCTCGCTGACAGGCCGAATCCTTTGTGGAACCTTAAGCTGTTGTTCCGGCTTCCCTATCTCTTGCTGGAAAAGGTCTCTCTCCTGCTCTCGGTCAATTGCTCGCTCCTGAAAGTGACGAAACAGTGAGGATGCACCGTTTCACGTAAAAACTGTCTAAATTAAGGATATTACAGCTTCTCGCTTCTTTTAACACGAGGCTGCTAACGGTACGTCAGTAGCATTATTACATGTCAGTACGAGCCGGCAACGCGCGCTGGCAGCCCAGAAAGCCAACCCCACCCTGGGCTGCATCAAGAGAAGCGTGGCCAGCGGGTCACGGGAGGCGATTCTACCCCCCTCTACTCTGCGCACGCGAGACCCCACCTGGAGTACGGTGTCCAGCTTTGGAGTCCTCGACACGGGAAGGACGTGGACCTGTTGGAAGGGGCCCAGCGGAGGGCCACGAAAACCATCGGAGGGACGGAGCACCTCCCCTGTGAAGAGAGACTGAGAGAGCTGGGGTTGTTCAGCCTGGAGAAGAGAAGGCTCCGGGGAGACCTCAGAGCAGCCTTCCAATATCTGAAGGGAGCCTACGGGAGAGCCGGAGAGGGACTCTCTGTCGGGAAAGGTAGCGACAGGACAAGGGGTAACGGTTTTAAATCGGAAGAGGGGAGATTCAGACTAGATGTTAGGAGGAAATTCTTTACCGTGAGGGTGGTGAGGCACTGGAACAGGTTGCCCGGGGAAGCTGTGGATGCCCCATCCCTGGAAGTGTTTAAGGCCAGGCTGGACGGGGCTTTGAGCAACCCGCTCTAGTGGAGGCGTCCCTGCCCAAGGCAGGGGGGCTGCAACACGATGATCTTGAAGGTCCCTTCCAACTCTAACCATTCTATGATTCTATGGTTTTTAAGGTGGCAGAACCTCTTGCGACTTCCATTAACAAAAACTACTCTCACCATTCGGGGCAACAAATCTCACATTTTTGAATAAAAACACGAGGACGGCACTGATACAGCCAGTATTATTTCACAAAAAGGACAGTTTTGTCTCTTCTGTTCAAAGCACAGCATACAAATAGCAATAGGCCAGTATTTTATGGTCTCCTTTCCTCGCGTTCATCCTTCATATATGTAGCATAAATAGGAATTAAGAATAGAAATTAACTTTGTGTTCATACTGAGGAGGAGCCAATGGGAAAAAAGAAATTCTAAATTTTGCATTTCAGTGTTACTTTTGACCAGCTGCAGTTGTTATATCCCACTCTGATATTTGGGGAATACATCTTTATACTGGAAATAAGGCACAGCCGCTGGCATCCGGTGAAACGTCACCTTTAAATGCCACTTTGCTGAACAGACAAACCTGATCAGACGCATTGAAATAAACTAGCTCAAGTAGCTGATACACAGAGGAATGCTCTGTCTAGCAACAGAAGCTTTTGCAAAAATGGAGGAAGCCAGAACAAAGCTGCAACAGTTACAAGTTGCAGATTTGAAAACCTCACCTGCTGTTTGAGCACCCCGCAGCCCGCCCAGCCCCTGCTTTCCCCCGCAGCCCCCAACGCCCTCCTGCCCACCCCCCGTGCAGAACCAGCCAAAACGGCTTCTGCTCTCCGCCCCCAAACCGCATCACTTACTGCCCCCTTCCGAGCCCCAAAACCCAGCCGCTGAGCCTCTGCTCGAGTCCCCAAAACGCCGGACTCCACCCCCGCCCCTCAGCCCAAAGCCACACGACTCCCTCTCCGGCTGAAGCCCCAACACCAGCCACGCGAGCCCGTTTGCCAGCCCCAGGAGCCGCGAGCACCTCCCCAGACGCCTCAGCCCGCCCCCCCGCAACGCCGTCTCCCCTCGGAGCCGCCTCGGGACCCCGGCCGCCTTCCCCGCGCCCCCCCGCTGGCCTCGACGCTGTCCAGCTGCCTCGCGACGCTGTCCAGCGGCACCGCGACGCTGTCCAGCGGCACCGCGACGCTGTCCGGCTGCCCGGTGCTTTCCGCCCGCGCCGCGCCGCAGCCGCTTCTGCGCGCGCCGCCATTTTCCCCCGGCCCCCTCCGCTTCCGGAGCGGCTCGGCCCGCCCATGCGGCGCGCCCATTGGTCACGGCGCCGGAAGCGGCTTCCGTCCTCGGGGAGCCCGTCCCATTGGTCGGTCGCGCCGTCAATCTTCAGCGCCTCCCACCCCGGCCAATCGGAGCGCGGCAGGCGATCCGACCAATCGGAGCGCGGCGGTCGCGCTGTGATTGGCTCGTCCTCCTGTCAATCCGCCAGGGGGCGGTTGCCATGGTGAGGACGCCCCGCCCGGTGGCGCATGCGCAGTAGTGAGGGCGGCGCCGTCCTTACTACTGCGCATGCGCGACCGGGCGGGGCTTCCTCACCATGGCAACCGCCCCCCGGGCGGATTGACAGGAGGACGAGCCAATCACAACGCGACCGCCGCGCTCCGATTGGTCGGATCGCCTGCCGCGCTCCGATTGGCCGGAGTGGGACGTCAATGGCGGTTGCCATGGTGAGGACGCCCCGCCCGGTGGCGCATGCGCAGTAGTGAGGGCGGCGCCGTGCTCGCTACTGCCCCCTCGTGGACAAAAAGCGGTACTGCAGGTACGCAGGTACAGGGCGGGGGGGGGGGGGGGGACGCGCATGCCCAGTAGAAAGGGGGGCGCTGCGCTCGCCGCCGCTGCCGCCCGTGCCAGCAGAAACCGGCGGTGCGGCTCGGGGAGCGGGGGGAGGCGGGACCGGGGAAGGTTCCCTTTTCCCCAAATTAGGGAAAATGTTATTCATGTTCGGGGTTCAATTTGGGGGTTCAATTTACGGTTCTGCAGCGTCAGCCCCCGCATGGGCGCCGTCCCCGGCGGCGGGGAAGGGCAAGAAAAACCCTAACAAAACCCTGAAGTCTTTTCCGTTGTGGAAAAGCACCGAAAAAAACCCCAAATTGAATAATTTTCCCCAATTTGGGGAAAATGGAACCTCCCAGGGCTCCGCCTTCCCCCCCCGCATCCGCCGAGCTGCAGCGCCGGTTTCTGCTGGCACGGGCGGCAGCGGCGAGCGCAGCGCGCCCCCCCCCCCCCCGTCCACTGCGCATGCGGCCGGACCCCCCTACCCCCGTACCTGCAGTACCGCTTTTTGTCCACAAGCGGCGGCAGCAGCGAGGGCGGCGCCACTCTTTCCACTGCGCATGCGCGCCCCCCCACCTGCAGTACCGATTTTTGTCCACAAGGCGGCAGTAGCGAGCACGGCGCCGCCCTTACTACTGCGCATGCGCGACCAGGCGGGGCTTCCTCACCATGGCAACCGCCCCCGGGCGGATTGACAGGAGGACGAGCCAATCACAACGCGACCGCCGCGCTCCGATTGGTCGGATCGCCTGCCGCGCTCCGATTGGCCGGAGTGGGACGTCAATGGCGGTTGCCATGGTGAGGACGCCCCGCCCGGTGGCGCATGCGCAGTAGTAAGGACGGCGCCGTCCTTACTACTGCGCATGCGCGACCGGGCGGGGCTTCCTCACCATGGCAACCGCCCCCGGGCGGATTGACAGGAGGACGAGCCAATCACAACGCGACCGCCCCGCTCCGATTGGTCGGATCGCCTGCCGCGCTCCGATTGGCCGGACTGGGAGGCGCTGGAGATTGACGGCGCGATCGACCAATGGGACGGGGGCTCCTAGAGGACGGACGCCGCTTACGGCACCGCGACCAATGGGCGCGCGGTATGGGCGGGCCGAGCCGCTCCGGAACCGGAGGGGGCCGGGGGAAAACGGCGGCCAGCCCAGAAATCGCTGCGGACCGGTCCGCAGCGGGCGGAAAGCACCGGGCAGCGCCCACGCCCCCTTCCTTGTCCCCCTCTGAGACCTCACCGGGGCCATGAGCAGTGACCGCTCTCAGCCCGCTTCCCTCCACCCAGGGACCGTGACCACTTACCGGCGGGCAGGCCTTCCCGCTCTCTGCCCTGTCCCCGCTCGCAGTCCGGGCAGCCGCAGCCGTCGCCTCGGCGCCAAAAACCTCCGGTGTTCGCCCCGCAACCAGCCCCAGGGACGCCGCGGCGCTCTGCGCGTGGCCCCGGGGGCCGTGGGGGCGACAGCAGCCAGTCCGCCGGCGTCCAGGAAGGCAGGCGGGGGTGCCGCCTTATCCACCACAGAGACATCGGGGAGCTTTGCGTCCCTGCAGGAAAACGGGGCTGCGTTTTTTTCCTCCTGTCCCGCTGCACCGATCCAGCTCCCCAGGGCGGGAGGGGAAACGGGGGAAGGGGCTGCTTTTCATAGAATCATAGAATCGTCTAGGTTGCAAGAGACCCTTGGCATCATCGAGTCCAACCATCTACCCTACTCTACAAAGTTCTCCCCTACACCATATCCCCCAACACCACATCTCAACGGTTCTTAAACACATCCAGGGATGGTGACTCGACCACCTCCCTGGGTAGCCTGTTCCAATGCCCGACCACTCCCTCTGTGAAACATTCTTTCCTAATGTCCAGTCTAAACCTACCCTGTTGGAGCTTGAAGCCGTTCCCTCTCGTTCTGTCATTACCTACCCGTGCCAGGAGACCAGCACCGACCTCTCTACAGTGTCCTTTCAAGTAGGTTTAGAGAGTGACGAGGTCTCCCCTCAGCCCCCTCTTCCTCATACTAAACAGTCCCAGCTCCTTCAACCGCTCTTCATAGGATTTGTTTTCCAGGCCCTTCACCAGCTTCGTTGCCCTCCTCTGCACTCGCTCCAGCACCTCGACATCTCTCTTGGATTGAGGTGCCCAAAACCGGACGCAATACTCCAGGTGTGGCCTCACCAGTGCCGAGTACAGGGGCACAATCGCCTCCCTACTTCTGCTGCTCACGCTGTTTCTAATACAAGCCAGGATGCCGTTGGCTTTCGTGGCCACCTGGGCACACTGCCGGCTCACGTTCAGCCGCTTGTCCATTAGAACCCCCAGGTCTCTTTCTTCCAGGTGGTTTTCCAGCCACATTTCCCCAAGCCTGTAGCGCTGCTCGGGGTTATTGTGGCCCACGCGCAGAACCTGGCGCTCGCCCTTGTTGAAACTCATACCACTGATGTTGGCCCAACGATCCAATCTACCTAAGTCTCTCTGTAGAGCTTCCCTATCCTCCTGGGAATCAACACTCCTGCTTAAAGCGCTTTTGAAAGCGCTTGGACGCCGGCAAGAGAGAGCAGAGGGGAGGGCCAGTTTGGAAATCCCTTCTAGCGATAGGCTCTCTTTGCAGTCTGGAACCATCTACAGCACAGGCGTTTACGCCTCCGCACTGACCGACCCGTGGGTAAGACTTAGGGAAAACGGATGCTCTTGATACACTTCGACAGAACGTCTGCTAAGAGTCACATCTGTTTAGACTTACAGATTAACACGCACGATAGATAGACAACATCCAATTGGACTAGCGACCTGTCCAGACATCCGCTTTGACGCTTCAATCTCTCTTTATAAATAAATCTTTTAAAAAATCTTTCCGTCGTCTAAACTCCCATTAAATAATACAGAATCCTTAGAGATACGGGTTGGTATTTGGAACTCCTTTTATATACGTAAGGGAATATTATTTTTCAACACACAGAAAAATGAGAGATTGTTCTCTACTCCAATGCCTCACCCCCGCATATACAGCTTTTAACATTTTTTAAACACCACCGCCCAAAACCCCAACCACCTGCCCCGCACCAAGTTTTCAGGCGTTTGGGGGCCGTGACCCACCCTCTTGTGGGGGGAACCCCACTTAACCCCCACTCACCTGCTCCTCCGCCGCACCGTCGCTCCCCCGCTGACATCCGGCTGCCCCAAATGACATCATCACACCACCACCACCACCACCCCCCCCCCACACCGGTTTTTTTAATTCGCCCCAAAAAATGCACCGAACGACCAGACCCAGGGCTGGCCCCTTCCCCTCAGGCGGCTCCACCACCGGCTGCAAACCCGGGCCGGGGCATCTGTCGAGCAGCACGAGACGCGGACAACGAGGCACCTGCAAAACAAACAGCAAACCCCAACCGGAGATCAGCATCATCAAACGAAAGAGCACCGAAGAGAGTAGAGGAATTCCCTCCGGCCGAGGGACAGGACAGGAGCTGAGCTACAGGAGGATTGCGGGGAAACAGCTCCGCTCCAAAGACGGCACGGCCTGCCAAAGCCGGAGCCATCCCGACGCTTCAGGTCCCTATTCAGACTGACCCGTGCCACTTGCAACACCTTCTCAGCCTAACAGCGTAACAAACCCTCCGCCCGCTGGGGGGAAGCGCCTCCTCCCTTCCCTTTCCCTGCCGCTGGAAAGCTCTGCGCGCGTTTAGATACGGCCAAGAAAAATACTCACGCTAGAAAAGCCTCGGGTTTTTTCTTCGGCGCTAATTCAACTGGCACAGCTCCGAACCCCCACCGTTGCGCTCTCCGTCTCCAGAACGCGCAGTTGTCATTTGACCGGGGGCTGCTTTCTCTCCTACCCAAGGAGGAGGGACATCTGGCCGGCGGCACTGCCCGAGAGAGATGCTACCGCACTGCCGGGGAAACGCGACGCTGAAAGCCAGGCAGAAATCAGGTTCTTCAGAGCGCTCCGCCTAAAGAAAAGGGGGGGGAAAAACAAAAAACAAAAAAACTAGAAAAAAAACCCAACCAAAAACCCAACCCGTTACCTTCAGTCGCCTCTCTTTTCAAAGATTTGGAACAAATACCTCGCCGCTTAGGGACGCCTAAGACGCTGTAGGCTACAGCCGGTGGACGGTTGCCGTTTAAAGCCTGCAAGTCAGTTTGCACGTTATACGACTTTAACCCTTTTTTTAAAGTCTCCTTTACGATAGAAAAAACCAGGAAGGTAAGAGATTCCCCAAACGGCTGTACTTTTGGCGGGGGGAAATCCAATCCCCGGTGCCGCGATCCACCAGGCTACCGAAAACGACCGGCGGACCGGCCAAGGCTTTTGGCTGTGCCGAACACGCAGAGGAACAGGGTTTGGCCGTGTCCCCGCTGTTACGGGGGACCCAGAGCCCAAAGGCCGGCCATGCCATCGGCCGTCGGAAGAGGTGCCGCGCTCGGGCCTTTGGAAGGACATCGTCTTTCTTTTTGTCCCTATTTAATAGAGCGCGCGACGTCTCCTCGCTGATGACTTCTGCTGCCCAGCGCATCGTCTCCGAGGATCCCCTCTCGTGGGAACTTCAGGAGAGGCAACCGCTTGGCACGAGAAACCGGTGCCCTTTCAGAAAGGGAAACCTCCTTCCGACTGACGTCCAAATGACACGCCGTAGGCTACGGACAACGGACGTTCCTGGAAGGCTCGACTCACCTAAGCCACCTCAGGACTCGCCGCCACCAGTGACGAGGCTGATGATGCTCCTTGGTTCGTGGCAAAGCCTGGAAAACAGGCAGAAGCGGCGCCGGTTCGTCCCGTTTTGTCCACGTCTCTTCGTTGACCGCCCCGGCTTTCAGCGCAGATGCCATGAAAGAGGAGTGACAAAGAAAAGGCGAGGTCAGGCAGCAAAAGAGCTCTGCAGGCTGCCACCTGCAGTCAACCGCGCACCCTGTTTTGGAAGCCACACGCCCGCCCGCCCGCCCGCCACCCCCCGCCCAAAACAAACAAACAAACAAACAAAGAAAGAGACAAGAACCCCGGCACCTGGCCTCTTTCTTGTCTTCAGGAGCTCATCCTGAAGCTCATCGCTTCTGTCTTGTCAGAGCAGGAAGCGCAGACCATCTGTATCCCGAGGACACCTGACCGGGATTAACACGTGTCCAGAGGTAGTCCCCATCTCTACGAGCGTGTCGCTTTGGTGCTTTTAATAATCCTAACTCGACGGTAGTCACTGGGACGGTCCTTTACGGTGGCTTCTTCAGACTTCTGGATCGCCAGTCCCAGTATTTCCATTTCATCCTACCAAAAAAAACCCCAAAGCACGTTACAGCTGCACATAACATTTTCTGCACGTTCTTGTACGAGTATTTAAGGCGTAGGAGAAAGAGAAGATCTGAAAGGCAGAAGAGGCATTCAAAAACCGTGCAACTATGAAAAAGTAAAGCAGCTCTCTCGGAAAAGCACGAGAAACGGCCATAAAAGGTATACTTATGAAATACGCCAAGTAATATCGGGGCACCAAAATATACTATATAGGAAGGCTAGGTGGCTCATTTGATAGAAATTCGATGTAAATCTAAGACAGTACCGAGAATTCTGTCTGTAAATGGGTAATATTCGGCACCACTCGGCTCTAAAATTGCCGCTGCGCCTGCCTGTGAAAAATCCTACTTTAAAAGCATCTAGTACGAACCTTAAAGTTTTCATCACAGTTACAGCCATCTTTCACCTTAAAGCATGCTTTACATTGCTGCTGCAGCCTATCTGCCAACTTGGAGTGTACACATCTGGGTATACACGCTTGTAATTCAGGACGATTCGCACAAATCGTTTCTGTGCAGAAAAACAGGCCTCGTTTCATTATGCAATCAAATTTGAAATTTTTTTTCTCGGGAGAAGTTTTGCCTTTTTAACTGTGAGAATTTTAACTAGGAATTCACACGCTACCCATGCCTCAAATTATGAGGAGACGCATCACAAAACGAACTCAAAACGAACATCCCGGATTCAGGAAAACTAATTGTGCCTCCCCCCTCTGTGGAACGTGTCCGTAGGACAGGAGCGGGCACCCGCTTTGCCACAGCAGCAGACGGATGCGGAATTGCTCCACGCGTGTCGGTTAACACACATTCGGCTAATGGCCCACCACTCCTTGTACGCAGAGGCTGACGACAGCCAGGTCGCCCGGTACGGGCTGAACACTTTGCAGGATTTGTTACAAACCTTTTTAGTGAAATAGATTTTGAAACCCCAGGAAACACACCCCTACCTCCGAGAATTGTAAGGCAATAAATATTTTGACAACTTACATTTCACGTCTATCCATGTATGTCCCATTACTGTCTGTGGTCATAAACTATCTAATATAGAATACTAAACGTTGCTACCATTTAAGAACCGAACGACAGCAACTGAACTGAACCGAAAGGAAGAGCTTTTCTTTGAAAATCGCAGTGCCACCTGAGAAGAAGCTGAAGACTGAAAATCGGGCGAGAGAATCACGCAAAAATATCAGCCTTGCTCTAAAAGCAAGACAGGAGAAAACCCACCAAAAAATAAAATGCAGTTCAATTGACCCAAAGGTCACCAAACAAGACAGGCAAAAAGCTTCACAACACACAGCGTTTGCACCGCTGTCGCTTTTCTGGCTTTTGCTGGGCCTAAGAGGTTGCTGTGACTTCCTCGAGCTGCCCTTCTGCGGTCACCAGATTGTTTCAGGGGAGACAGACGTCTCCCGGGGAGGCGCACGCAGAGAGCGCCGCTACGTCTCGGCTGTGACCCCTTGGTCACTGCGTTCCTGCGGTGCCCGTACCCGTGCTACCAACAGGATGTCACAAAAGGACGCAAGAGCAGGGGGAATCGCTACAGGAGTCCTGAATGTTTCCACGGGCTTTTGAAAACCCCATTTTCTAAATTAAGTTACGCGAGGGAGTCTTTTTGAAAGTTACGAGGCTTCTGTGTGTCTGCTACTAAAAACATCCAACCGACCGACT
This sequence comes from Numenius arquata, assembly GCF_964106895.1. Lineage (NCBI taxonomy): Eukaryota > Metazoa > Chordata > Aves > Charadriiformes > Scolopacidae > Numenius > Numenius arquata. The sequence continues at coordinate 132,580 of NW_027415728.1, forward strand.
CAAAAAACACCCAGAACACACTTTCCCCACGTTCCCCCGACACCGTAGCCTTTCATCTCGGGGGATTTCCTTTCCTGCCTTGCGAACGGATGCAGGTTAGGGACACCATAAAACAGCTTCCCTAGGGTATCCGAACGGCTGTCAGCGTACCATTTAGATCCCTTGAGTACAAGCAATAGCGCGCGTTACCTCTCCGGTTTGATGCTCGCTGACAGGCCGAATCCTTTGTGGAACCTTAAGCTGTTGTTCCGGCTTCCCTATCTCTTGCTGGAAAAGGTCTCTCTCCTGCTCTCGGTCAATTGCTCGCTCCTGAAAGTGACGAAACAGTGAGGATGCACCGTTTCACGTAAAAACTGTCTAAATTAAGGATATTACAGCTTCTCGCTTCTTTTAACACGAGGCTGCTAACGGTACGTCAGTAGCATTATTACATGTCAGTACGAGCCGGCAACGCGCGCTGGCAGCCCAGAAAGCCAACCCCACCCTGGGCTGCATCAAGAGAAGCGTGGCCAGCGGGTCACGGGAGGCGATTCTACCCCCCTCTACTCTGCGCACGCGAGACCCCACCTGGAGTACGGTGTCCAGCTTTGGAGTCCTCGACACGGGAAGGACGTGGACCTGTTGGAAGGGGCCCAGCGGAGGGCCACGAAAACCATCGGAGGGACGGAGCACCTCCCCTGTGAAGAGAGACTGAGAGAGCTGGGGTTGTTCAGCCTGGAGAAGAGAAGGCTCCGGGGAGACCTCAGAGCAGCCTTCCAATATCTGAAGGGAGCCTACGGGAGAGCCGGAGAGGGACTCTCTGTCGGGAAAGGTAGCGACAGGACAAGGGGTAACGGTTTTAAATCGGAAGAGGGGAGATTCAGACTAGATGTTAGGAGGAAATTCTTTACCGTGAGGGTGGTGAGGCACTGGAACAGGTTGCCCGGGGAAGCTGTGGATGCCCCATCCCTGGAAGTGTTTAAGGCCAGGCTGGACGGGGCTTTGAGCAACCCGCTCTAGTGGAGGCGTCCCTGCCCAAGGCAGGGGGGCTGCAACACGATGATCTTGAAGGTCCCTTCCAACTCTAACCATTCTATGATTCTATGGTTTTTAAGGTGGCAGAACCTCTTGCGACTTCCATTAACAAAAACTACTCTCACCATTCGGGGCAACAAATCTCACATTTTTGAATAAAAACACGAGGACGGCACTGATACAGCCAGTATTATTTCACAAAAAGGACAGTTTTGTCTCTTCTGTTCAAAGCACAGCATACAAATAGCAATAGGCCAGTATTTTATGGTCTCCTTTCCTCGCGTTCATCCTTCATATATGTAGCATAAATAGGAATTAAGAATAGAAATTAACTTTGTGTTCATACTGAGGAGGAGCCAATGGGAAAAAAGAAATTCTAAATTTTGCATTTCAGTGTTACTTTTGACCAGCTGCAGTTGTTATATCCCACTCTGATATTTGGGGAATACATCTTTATACTGGAAATAAGGCACAGCCGCTGGCATCCGGTGAAACGTCACCTTTAAATGCCACTTTGCTGAACAGACAAACCTGATCAGACGCATTGAAATAAACTAGCTCAAGTAGCTGATACACAGAGGAATGCTCTGTCTAGCAACAGAAGCTTTTGCAAAAATGGAGGAAGCCAGAACAAAGCTGCAACAGTTACAAGTTGCAGATTTGAAAACCTCACCTGCTGTTTGAGCACCCCGCAGCCCGCCCAGCCCCTGCTTTCCCCCGCAGCCCCCAACGCCCTCCTGCCCACCCCCCGTGCAGAACCAGCCAAAACGGCTTCTGCTCTCCGCCCCCAAACCGCATCACTTACTGCCCCCTTCCGAGCCCCAAAACCCAGCCGCTGAGCCTCTGCTCGAGTCCCCAAAACGCCGGACTCCACCCCCGCCCCTCAGCCCAAAGCCACACGACTCCCTCTCCGGCTGAAGCCCCAACACCAGCCACGCGAGCCCGTTTGCCAGCCCCAGGAGCCGCGAGCACCTCCCCAGACGCCTCAGCCCGCCCCCCCGCAACGCCGTCTCCCCTCGGAGCCGCCTCGGGACCCCGGCCGCCTTCCCCGCGCCCCCCCGCTGGCCTCGACGCTGTCCAGCTGCCTCGCGACGCTGTCCAGCGGCACCGCGACGCTGTCCAGCGGCACCGCGACGCTGTCCGGCTGCCCGGTGCTTTCCGCCCGCGCCGCGCCGCAGCCGCTTCTGCGCGCGCCGCCATTTTCCCCCGGCCCCCTCCGCTTCCGGAGCGGCTCGGCCCGCCCATGCGGCGCGCCCATTGGTCACGGCGCCGGAAGCGGCTTCCGTCCTCGGGGAGCCCGTCCCATTGGTCGGTCGCGCCGTCAATCTTCAGCGCCTCCCACCCCGGCCAATCGGAGCGCGGCAGGCGATCCGACCAATCGGAGCGCGGCGGTCGCGCTGTGATTGGCTCGTCCTCCTGTCAATCCGCCAGGGGGCGGTTGCCATGGTGAGGACGCCCCGCCCGGTGGCGCATGCGCAGTAGTGAGGGCGGCGCCGTCCTTACTACTGCGCATGCGCGACCGGGCGGGGCTTCCTCACCATGGCAACCGCCCCCCGGGCGGATTGACAGGAGGACGAGCCAATCACAACGCGACCGCCGCGCTCCGATTGGTCGGATCGCCTGCCGCGCTCCGATTGGCCGGAGTGGGACGTCAATGGCGGTTGCCATGGTGAGGACGCCCCGCCCGGTGGCGCATGCGCAGTAGTGAGGGCGGCGCCGTGCTCGCTACTGCCCCCTCGTGGACAAAAAGCGGTACTGCAGGTACGCAGGTACAGGGCGGGGGGGGGGGGGGGGACGCGCATGCCCAGTAGAAAGGGGGGCGCTGCGCTCGCCGCCGCTGCCGCCCGTGCCAGCAGAAACCGGCGGTGCGGCTCGGGGAGCGGGGGGAGGCGGGACCGGGGAAGGTTCCCTTTTCCCCAAATTAGGGAAAATGTTATTCATGTTCGGGGTTCAATTTGGGGGTTCAATTTACGGTTCTGCAGCGTCAGCCCCCGCATGGGCGCCGTCCCCGGCGGCGGGGAAGGGCAAGAAAAACCCTAACAAAACCCTGAAGTCTTTTCCGTTGTGGAAAAGCACCGAAAAAAACCCCAAATTGAATAATTTTCCCCAATTTGGGGAAAATGGAACCTCCCAGGGCTCCGCCTTCCCCCCCCGCATCCGCCGAGCTGCAGCGCCGGTTTCTGCTGGCACGGGCGGCAGCGGCGAGCGCAGCGCGCCCCCCCCCCCCCCGTCCACTGCGCATGCGGCCGGACCCCCCTACCCCCGTACCTGCAGTACCGCTTTTTGTCCACAAGCGGCGGCAGCAGCGAGGGCGGCGCCACTCTTTCCACTGCGCATGCGCGCCCCCCCCACCTGCAGTACCGATTTTTGTCCACAAGGCGGCAGTAGCGAGCACGGCGCCGCCCTTACTACTGCGCATGCGCGACCAGGCGGGGCTTCCTCACCATGGCAACCGCCCCCGGGCGGATTGACAGGAGGACGAGCCAATCACAACGCGACCGCCGCGCTCCGATTGGTCGGATCGCCTGCCGCGCTCCGATTGGCCGGAGTGGGACGTCAATGGCGGTTGCCATGGTGAGGACGCCCCGCCCGGTGGCGCATGCGCAGTAGTAAGGACGGCGCCGTCCTTACTACTGCGCATGCGCGACCGGGCGGGGCTTCCTCACCATGGCAACCGCCCCCGGGCGGATTGACAGGAGGACGAGCCAATCACAACGCGACCGCCCCGCTCCGATTGGTCGGATCGCCTGCCGCGCTCCGATTGGCCGGACTGGGAGGCGCTGGAGATTGACGGCGCGATCGACCAATGGGACGGGGGCTCCTAGAGGACGGACGCCGCTTACGGCACCGCGACCAATGGGCGCGCGGTATGGGCGGGCCGAGCCGCTCCGGAACCGGAGGGGGCCGGGGGAAAACGGCGGCCAGCCCAGAAATCGCTGCGGACCGGTCCGCAGCGGGCGGAAAGCACCGGGCAGCGCCCACGCCCCCTTCCTTGTCCCCCTCTGAGACCTCACCGGGGCCATGAGCAGTGACCGCTCTCAGCCCGCTTCCCTCCACCCAGGGACCGTGACCACTTACCGGCGGGCAGGCCTTCCCGCTCTCTGCCCTGTCCCCGCTCGCAGTCCGGGCAGCCGCAGCCGTCGCCTCGGCGCCAAAAACCTCCGGTGTTCGCCCCGCAACCAGCCCCAGGGACGCCGCGGCGCTCTGCGCGTGGCCCCGGGGGCCGTGGGGGCGACAGCAGCCAGTCCGCCGGCGTCCAGGAAGGCAGGCGGGGGTGCCGCCTTATCCACCACAGAGACATCGGGGAGCTTTGCGTCCCTGCAGGAAAACGGGGCTGCGTTTTTTTCCTCCTGTCCCGCTGCACCGATCCAGCTCCCCAGGGCGGGAGGGGAAACGGGGGAAGGGGCTGCTTTTCATAGAATCATAGAATCGTCTAGGTTGCAAGAGACCCTTGGCATCATCGAGTCCAACCATCTACCCTACTCTACAAAGTTCTCCCCTACACCATATCCCCCAACACCACATCTCAACGGTTCTTAAACACATCCAGGGATGGTGACTCGACCACCTCCCTGGGTAGCCTGTTCCAATGCCCGACCACTCCCTCTGTGAAACATTCTTTCCTAATGTCCAGTCTAAACCTACCCTGTTGGAGCTTGAAGCCGTTCCCTCTCGTTCTGTCATTACCTACCCGTGCCAGGAGACCAGCACCGACCTCTCTACAGTGTCCTTTCAAGTAGGTTTAGAGAGTGACGAGGTCTCCCCTCAGCCCCCTCTTCCTCATACTAAACAGTCCCAGCTCCTTCAACCGCTCTTCATAGGATTTGTTTTCCAGGCCCTTCACCAGCTTCGTTGCCCTCCTCTGCACTCGCTCCAGCACCTCGACATCTCTCTTGGATTGAGGTGCCCAAAACCGGACGCAATACTCCAGGTGTGGCCTCACCAGTGCCGAGTACAGGGGCACAATCGCCTCCCTACTTCTGCTGCTCACGCTGTTTCTAATACAAGCCAGGATGCCGTTGGCTTTCGTGGCCACCTGGGCACACTGCCGGCTCACGTTCAGCCGCTTGTCCATTAGAACCCCCAGGTCTCTTTCTTCCAGGTGGTTTTCCAGCCACATTTCCCCAAGCCTGTAGCGCTGCTCGGGGTTATTGTGGCCCACGCGCAGAACCTGGCGCTCGCCCTTGTTGAAACTCATACCACTGATGTTGGCCCAACGATCCAATCTACCTAAGTCTCTCTGTAGAGCTTCCCTATCCTCCTGGGAATCAACACTCCTGCTTAAAGCGCTTTTGAAAGCGCTTGGACGCCGGCAAGAGAGAGCAGAGGGGAGGGCCAGTTTGGAAATCCCTTCTAGCGATAGGCTCTCTTTGCAGTCTGGAACCATCTACAGCACAGGCGTTTACGCCTCCGCACTGACCGACCCGTGGGTAAGACTTAGGGAAAACGGATGCTCTTGATACACTTCGACAGAACGTCTGCTAAGAGTCACATCTGTTTAGACTTACAGATTAACACGCACGATAGATAGACAACATCCAATTGGACTAGCGACCTGTCCAGACATCCGCTTTGACGCTTCAATCTCTCTTTATAAATAAATCTTTTAAAAAATCTTTCCGTCGTCTAAACTCCCATTAAATAATACAGAATCCTTAGAGATACGGGTTGGTATTTGGAACTCCTTTTATATACGTAAGGGAATATTATTTTTCAACACACAGAAAAATGAGAGATTGTTCTCTACTCCAATGCCTCACCCCCGCATATACAGCTTTTAACATTTTTTAAACACCACCGCCCAAAACCCCAACCACCTGCCCCGCACCAAGTTTTCAGGCGTTTGGGGGCCGTGACCCACCCTCTTGTGGGGGGAACCCCACTTAACCCCCACTCACCTGCTCCTCCGCCGCACCGTCACTCCCCCGCTGACATCCGGCTGCCCCAAATGACATCATCACACCACCACCACCACCACCCCCCCCCCACACCGGTTTTTTTAATTCGCCCCAAAAAATGCACCGAACGACCAGACCCAGGGCTGGCCCCTTCCCCTCAGGCGGCTCCACCACCGGCTGCAAACCCGGGCCGGGGCATCTGTCGAGCAGCACGAGACGCGGACAACGAGGCACCTGCAAAACAAACAGCAAACCCCAACCGGAGATCAGCATCATCAAACGAAAGAGCACCGAAGAGAGTAGAGGAATTCCCTCCGGCCGAGGGACAGGACAGGAGCTGAGCTACAGGAGGATTGCGGGGAAACAGCTCCGCTCCAAAGACGGCACGGCCTGCCAAAGCCGGAGCCATCCCGACGCTTCAGGTCCCTATTCAGACTGACCCGTGCCACTTGCAACACCTTCTCAGCCTAACAGCGTAACAAACCCTCCGCCCGCTGGGGGGAAGCGCCTCCTCCCTTCCCTTTCCCTGCCGCTGGAAAGCTCTGCGCGCGTTTAGATACGGCCAAGAAAAATACTCACGCTAGAAAAGCCTCGGGTTTTTTCTTCGGCGCTAATTCAACTGGCACAGCTCCGAACCCCCACCGTTGCGCTCTCCGTCTCCAGAACGCGCAGTTGTCATTTGACCGGGGGCTGCTTTCTCTCCTACCCAAGGAGGAGGGACATCTGGCCGGCGGCACTGCCCGAGAGAGATGCTACCGCACTGCCGGGGAAACGCGACGCTGAAAGCCAGGCAGAAATCAGGTTCTTCAGAGCGCTCCGCCTAAAGAAAAGGGGGGGGAAAAACAAAAAACAAAAAAACTAGAAAAAAAACCCAACCAAAAACCCAACCCGTTACCTTCAGTCGCCTCTCTTTTCAAAGATTTGGAACAAATACCTCGCCGCTTAGGGACGCCTAAGACGCTGTAGGCTACAGCCGGTGGACGGTTGCCGTTTAAAGCCTGCAAGTCAGTTTGCACGTTATACGACTTTAACCCTTTTTTTAAAGTCTCCTTTACGATAGAAAAAACCAGGAAGGTAAGAGATTCCCCAAACGGCTGTACTTTTGGCGGGGGGAAATCCAATCCCCGGTGCCGCGATCCACCAGGCTACCGAAAACGACCGGCGGACCGGCCAAGGCTTTTGGCTGTGCCGAACACGCAGAGGAACAGGGTTTGGCCGTGTCCCCGCTGTTACGGGGGACCCAGAGCCCAAAGGCCGGCCATGCCATCGGCCGTCGGAAGAGGTGCCGCGCTCGGGCCTTTGGAAGGACATCGTCTTTCTTTTTGTCCCTATTTAATAGAGCGCGCGACGTCTCCTCGCTGATGACTTCTGCTGCCCAGCGCATCGTCTCCGAGGATCCCCTCTCGTGGGAACTTCAGGAGAGGCAACCGCTTGGCACGAGAAACCGGTGCCCTTTCAGAAAGGGAAACCTCCTTCCGACTGACGTCCAAATGACACGCCGTAGGCTACGGACAACGGACGTTCCTGGAAGGCTCGACTCACCTAAGCCACCTCAGGACTCGCCGCCACCAGTGACGAGGCTGATGATGCTCCTTGGTTCGTGGCAAAGCCTGGAAAACAGGCAGAAGCGGCGCCGGTTCGTCCCGTTTTGTCCACGTCTCTTCGTTGACCGCCCCGGCTTTCAGCGCAGATGCCATGAAAGAGGAGTGACAAAGAAAAGGCGAGGTCAGGCAGCAAAAGAGCTCTGCAGGCTGCCACCTGCAGTCAACCGCGCACCCTGTTTTGGAAGCCACACGCCCGCCCGCCCGCCCGCCACCCCCCGCCCAAAACAAACAAACAAACAAACAAAGAAAGAGACAAGAACCCCGGCACCTGGCCTCTTTCTTGTCTTCAGGAGCTCATCCTGAAGCTCATCGCTTCTGTCTTGTCAGAGCAGGAAGCGCAGACCATCTGTATCCCGAAGACACCTGACCGGGATTAACACGTGTCCAGAGGTAGTCCCCATCTCTACGAGCGTGTCGCTTTGGTGCTTTTAATAATCCTAACTCGACGGTAGTCACTGGGACGGTCCTTTACGGTGGCTTCTTCAGACTTCTGGATCGCCAGTCCCAGTATTTCCATTTCATCCTACCAAAAAAAACCCCAAAGCACGTTACAGCTGCACATAACATTTTCTGCACGTTCTTGTACGAGTATTTAAGGCGTAGGAGAAAGAGAAGATCTGAAAGGCAGAAGAGGCATTCAAAAACCGTGCAACTATGAAAAAGTAAAGCAGCTCTCTCGGAAAAGCACGAGAAACGGCCATAAAAGGTATACTTATGAAATACGCCAAGTAATATCGGGGCACCAAAATATACTATATAGGAAGGCTAGGTGGCTCATTTGATAGAAATTCGATGTAAATCTAAGACAGTACCGAGAATTCTGTCTGTAAATGGGTAATATTCGGCACCACTCGGCTCTAAAATTGCCGCTGCGCCTGCCTGTGAAAAATCCTACTTTAAAAGCATCTAGTACGAACCTTAAAGTTTTCATCACAGTTACAGCCATCTTTCACCTTAAAGCATGCTTTACATTGCTGCTGCAGCCTATCTGCCAACTTGGAGTGTACACATCTGGGTATACACGCTTGTAATTCAGGACGATTCGCACAAATCGTTTCTGTGCAGAAAAACAGGCCTCGTTTCATTATGCAATCAAATTTGAAATTTTTTTTCTCGGGAGAAGTTTTGCCTTTTTAACTGTGAGAATTTTAACTAGGAATTCACACGCTACCCATGCCTCAAATTATGAGGAGACGCATCACAAAACGAACTCAAAACGAACATCCCGGATTCAGGAAAACTAATTGTGCCTCCCCCCTCTGTGGAACGTGTCCGTAGGACAGGAGCGGGCACCCGCTTTGCCACAGCAGCAGACGGATGCGGAATTGCTCCACGCGTGTCGGTTAACACACATTCGGCTAATGGCCCACCACTCCTTGTACGCAGAGGCTGACGACAGCCAGGTCGCCCGGTACGGGCTGAACACTTTGCAGGATTTGTTACAAACCTTTTTAGTGAAATAGATTTTGAAACCCCAGGAAACACACCCCTACCTCCGAGAATTGTAAGGCAATAAATATTTTGACAACTTACATTTCACGTCTATCCATGTATGTCCCATTACTGTCTGTGGTCATAAACTATCTAATATAGAATACTAAACGTTGCTACCATTTAAGAACCGAACGACAGCAACTGAACTGAACCGAAAGGAAGAGCTTTTCTTTGAAAATCGCAGTGCCACCTGAGAAGAAGCTGAAGACTGAAAATCGGGCGAGAGAATCACGCAAAAATATCAGCCTTGCTCTAAAAGCAAGACAGGAGAAAACCCACCAAAAAATAAAATGCAGTTCAATTGACCCAAAGGTCACCAAACAAGACAGGCAAAAAGCTTCACAACACACAGCGTTTGCACCGCTGTCGCTTTTCTGGCTTTTGCTGGGCCTAAGAGGTTGCTGTGACTTCCTCGAGCTGCCCTTCTGCGGTCACCAGATTGTTTCAGGGGAGACAGACGTCTCCCGGGGAGGCGCACGCAGAGAGCGCCGCTACGTCTCGGCTGTGACCCCTTGGTCACTGCGTTCCTGCGGTGCCCGTACCCGTGCTACCAACAGGATGTCACAAAAGGACGCAAGAGCAGGGGGAATCGCTACAGGAGTCCTGAATGTTTCCACGGGCTTTTGAAAACCCCATTTTCTAAATTAAGTTACGCGAGGGAGTCTTTTTGAAAGTTACGAGGCTTCTGTGTGTCTGCTACTAAAAACATCCAACCGACCGACTCAAAAAACACCCAGAACACACTTTCCCCACGTTCCCCCGACACCGTAGCCTTTCATCTCGGGGGATTTCCTTTCCTGCCTTGCGAACGGATGCAGGTTAGGGACACCATAAAACAGCTTCCCTAGGGTATCCGAACGGCTGTCAGCGTACCATTTAGATCCCTTGAGTACAAGCAATAGCGCGCGTTACCTCTCCGGTTTGATGCTCGCTGACAGGCCGAATCCTTTGTGGAACCTTAAGCTGTTGTTCCGGCTTCCCTATCTCTTGCTGGAAAAGGTCTCTCTCCTGCTCTCGGTCAATTGCTCGCTCCTGAAAGTGACGAAACAGTGAGGATGCACCGTTTCACGTAAAAACTGTCTAAATTAAGGATATTACAGCTTCTCGCTTCTTTTAACACGAGGCTGCTAACGGTACGTCAGTAGCATTATTACATGTCAGTACGAGCCGGCAACGCGCGCTGGCAGCCCAGAAAGCCAACCCCACCCTGGGCTGCATCAAGAGAAGCGTGGCCAGCGGGTCACGGGAGGCGATTCTACCCCCCTCTACTCTGCGCACGCGAGACCCCACCTGGAGTACGGTGTCCAGCTTTGGAGTCCTCGACACGGGAAGGACGTGGACCTGTTGGAAGGGGCCCAGCGGAGGGCCACGAAAACCATCGGAGGGACGGAGCACCTCCCCTGTGAAGAGAGACTGAGAGAGCTGGGGTTGTTCAGCCTGGAGAAGAGAAGGCTCCGGGGAGACCTCAGAGCAGCCTTCCAATATCTGAAGGGAGCCTACGGGAGAGCCGGAGAGGGACTCTCTGTCGGGAAAGGTAGCGACAGGACAAGGGGTAACGGTTTTAAATCGGAAGAGGGGAGATTCAGACTAGATGTTAGGAGGAAATTCTTTACCGTGAGGGTGGTGAGGCACTGGAACAGGTTGCCCGGGGAAGCTGTGGATGCCCCATCCCTGGAAGTGTTTAAGGCCAGGCTGGACGGGGCTTTGAGCAACCCGCTCTAGTGGAGGCGTCCCTGCCCAAGGCAGGGGGGCTGCAACACGATGATCTTGAAGGTCCCTTCCAACTCTAACCATTCTATGATTCTATGGTTTTTAAGGTGGCAGAACCTCTTGCGACTTCCATTAACAAAAACTACTCTCACCATTCGGGGCAACAAATCTCACATTTTTGAATAAAAACACGAGGACGGCACTGATACAGCCAGTATTATTTCACAAAAAGGACAGTTTTGTCTCTTCTGTTCAAAGCACAGCATACAAATAGCAATAGGCCAGTATTTTATGGTCTCCTTTCCTCGCGTTCATCCTTCATATATGTAGCATAAATAGGAATTAAGAATAGAAATTAACTTTGTGTTCATACTGAGGAGGAGCCAATGGGAAAAAAGAAATTCTAAATTTTGCATTTCAGTGTTACTTTTGACCAGCTGCAGTTGTTATATCCCACTCTGATATTTGGGGAATACATCTTTATACTGGAAATAAGGCACAGCCGCTGGCATCCGGTGAAACGTCACCTTTAAATGCCACTTTGCTGAACAGACAAACCTGATCAGACGCATTGAAATAAACTAGCTCAAGTAGCTGATACACAGAGGAATGCTCTGTCTAGCAACAGAAGCTTTTGCAAAAATGGAGGAAGCCAGAACAAAGCTGCAACAGTTACAAGTTGCAGATTTGAAAACCTCACCTGCTGTTTGAGCACCCCGCAGCCCGCCCAGCCCCTGCTTTCCCCCGCAGCCCCCAACGCCCTCCTGCCCACCCCCCGTGCAGAACCAGCCAAAACGGCTTCTGCTCTCCGCCCCCAAACCGCATCACTTACTGCCCCCTTCCGAGCCCCAAAACCCAGCCGCTGAGCCTCTGCTCGAGTCCCCAAAACGCCGGACTCCACCCCCGCCCCTCAGCCCAAAGCCACACGACTCCCTCTCCGGCTGAAGCCCCAACACCAGCCACGCGAGCCCGTTTGCCAGCCCCAGGAGCCGCGAGCACCTCCCCAGACGCCTCAGCCCGCCCCCCCGCAACGCCGTCTCCCCTCGGAGCCGCCTCGGGACCCCGGCCGCCTTCCCCGCGCCCCCCCGCTGGCCTCGACGCTGTCCAGCTGCCTCGCGACGCTGTCCAGCGGCACCGCGACGCTGTCCAGCGGCACCGCGACGCTGTCCAGCGGCACCGCGACGCTGTCCGGCTGCCCGGTGCTTTCCGCCCGCGCCGCGCCGCAGCCGCTTCTGCGCGCGCCGCCATTTTCCCCCGGCCCCCTCCGCTTCCGGAGCGGCTCGGCCCGCCCATGCGGCGCGCCCATTGGTCACGGCGCCGGAAGCGGCTTCCGTCCTCGGGGAGCCCGTCCCATTGGTCGGTCGCGCCGTCAATCTTCAGCGCCTCCCACCCCGGCCAATCGGAGCGCGGCAGGCGATCCGACCAATCGGAGCGCGGCGGTCGCGCTGTGATTGGCTCGTCCTCCTGTCAATCCGCCAGGGGGCGGTTGCCATGGTGAGGACGCCCCGCCCGGTGGCGCATGCGCAGTAGTGAGGGCGGCGCCGTCCTTACTACTGCGCATGCGCGACCGGGCGGGGCTTCCTCACCATGGCAACCGCCCCCCGGGCGGATTGACAGGAGGACGAGCCAATCACAACGCGACCGCCGCGCTCCGATTGGTCGGATCGCCTGCCGCGCTCCGATTGGCCGGAGTGGGACGTCAATGGCGGTTGCCATGGTGAGGACGCCCCGCCCGGTGGCGCATGCGCAGTAGTGAGGGCGGCGCCGTGCTCGCTACTGCCCCCTCGTGGACAAAAAGCGGTACTGCAGGTACGCAGGTACAGGGCGGGGGGGGGGGGGGGGACGCGCATGCCCAGTAGAAAGGGGGGCGCTGCGCTCGCCGCCGCTGCCGCCCGTGCCAGCAGAAACCGGCGGTGCGGCTCGGGGAGCGGGGGGAGGCGGGACCGGGGAAGGTTCCCTTTTCCCCAAATTAGGGAAAATGTTATTCATGTTCGGGGTTCAATTTGGGGGTTCAATTTACGGTTCTGCAGCGTCAGCCCCCGCATGGGCGCCGTCCCCGGCGGCGGGGAAGGGCAAGAAAAACCCTAACAAAACCCTGAAGTCTTTTCCGTTGTGGAAAAGCACCGAAAAAAACCCCAAATTGAATAATTTTCCCCAATTTGGGGAAAATGGAACCTCCCAGGGCTCCGCCTTCCCCCCCCGCATCCGCCGAGCTGCAGCGCCGGTTTCTGCTGGCACGGGCGGCAGCGGCGAGCGCAGCGCGCCCCCCCCCCCCCCGTCCACTGCGCATGCGGCCGGACCCCCCTACCCCCGTACCTGCAGTACCGCTTTTTGTCCACAAGCGGCGGCAGCAGCGAGGGCGGCGCCACTCTTTCCACTGCGCATGCGCGCCCCCCCACCTGCAGTACCGATTTTTGTCCACAAGGCGGCAGTAGCGAGCACGGCGCCGCCCTTACTACTGCGCATGCGCGACCAGGCGGGGCTTCCTCACCATGGCAACCGCCCCCGGGCGGATTGACAGGAGGACGAGCCAATCACAACGCGACCGCCGCGCTCCGATTGGTCGGATCGCCTGCCGCGCTCCGATTGGCCGGAGTGGGACGTCAATGGCGGTTGCCATGGTGAGGACGCCCCGCCCGGTGGCGCATGCGCAGTAGTAAGGACGGCGCCGTCCTTACTACTGCGCATGCGCGACCGGGCGGGGCTTCCTCACCATGGCAACCGCCCCCGGGCGGATTGACAGGAGGACGAGCCAATCACAACGCGACCGCCCCGCTCCGATTGGTCGGATCGCCTGCCGCGCTCCGATTGGCCGGACTGGGAGGCGCTGGAGATTGACGGCGCGATCGACCAATGGGACGGGGGCTCCTAGAGGACGGACGCCGCTTACGGCACCGCGACCAATGGGCGCGCGGTATGGGCGGGCCGAGCCGCTCCGGAACCGGAGGGGGCCGGGGGAAAACGGCGGCCAGCCCAGAAATCGCTGCGGACCGGTCCGCAGCGGGCGGAAAGCACCGGGCAGCGCCCACGCCCCCTTCCTTGTCCCCCTCTGAGACCTCACCGGGGCCATGAGCGGTGACCGCTCTCAGCCCGCTTCCCTCCACCCAGGGACCGTGACCACTTACCGGCGGGCAGGCCTTCCCGCTCTCTGCCCTGTCCCCGCTCGCAGTCCGGGCAGCCGCAGCCGTCGCCTCGGCGCCAAAAACCTCCGGTGTTCGCCCCGCAACCAGCCCCAGGGACGCCGCGGCGCTCTGCGCGTGGCCCCGGGGGCCGTGGGGGCGACAGCAGCCAGTCCGCCGGCGTCCAGGAAGGCAGGCGGGGGTGCCGCCTTATCCACCACAGAGACATCGGGGAGCTTTGCGTCCCTGCAGGAAAACGGGGCTGCGTTTTTTTCCTCCTGTCCCGCTGCACCGATCCAGCTCCCCAGGGCGGGAGGGGAAACGGGGGAAGGGGCTGCTTTTCATAGAATCATAGAATCGTCTAGGTTGCAAGAGACCCTTGGCATCATCGAGTCCAACCATCTACCCTACTCTACAAAGTTCTCCCCTACACCATATCCCCCAACACCACATCTCAACGGTTCTTAAACACATCCAGGGATGGTGACTCGACCACCTCCCTGGGTAGCCTGTTCCAATGCCCGACCACTCCCTCTGTGAAACATTCTTTCCTAATGTCCAGTCTAAACCTACCCTGTTGGAGCTTGAAGCCGTTCCCTCTCGTTCTGTCATTACCTACCCGTGCCAGGAGACCAGCACCGACCTCTCTACAGTGTCCTTTCAAGTAGGTTTAGAGAGTGACGAGGTCTCCCCTCAGCCCCCTCTTCCTCATACTAAACAGTCCCAGCTCCTTCAACCGCTCTTCATAGGATTTGTTTTCCAGGCCCTTCACCAGCTTCGTTGCCCTCCTCTGCACTCGCTCCAGCACCTCGACATCTCTCTTGGATTGAGGTGCCCAAAACCGGACGCAATACTCCAGGTGTGGCCTCACCAGTGCCGAGTACAGGGGCACAATCGCCTCCCTACTTCTGCTGCTCACGCTGTTTCTAATACAAGCCAGGATGCCGTTGGCTTTCGTGGCCACCTGGGCACACTGCCGGCTCACGTTCAGCCGCTTGTCCATTAGAACCCCCAGGTCTCTTTCTTCCAGGTGGTTTTCCAGCCACATTTCCCCAAGCCTGTAGCGCTGCTCGGGGTTATTGTGGCCCACGCGCAGAACCTGGCGCTCGCCCTTGTTGAAACTCATACCACTGATGTTGGCCCAACGATCCAATCTACCTAAGTCTCTCTGTAGAGCTTCCCTATCCTCCTGGGAATCAACACTCCTGCTTAAAGCGCTTTTGAAAGCGCTTGGACGCCGGCAAGAGAGAGCAGAGGGGAGGGCCAGTTTGGAAATCCCTTCTAGCGATAGGCTCTCTTTGCAGTCTGGAACCATCTACAGCACAGGCGTTTACGCCTCCGCACTGACCGACCCGTGGGTAAGACTTAGGGAAAACGGATGCTCTTGATACACTTCGACAGAACGTCTGCTAAGAGTCACATCTGTTTAGACTTACAGATTAACACGCACGATAGATAGACAACATCCAATTGGACTAGCGACCTGTCCAGACATCCGCTTTGACGCTTCAATCTCTCTTTATAAATAAATCTTTTAAAAAATCTTTCCGTCGTCTAAACTCCCATTAAATAATACAGAATCCTTAGAGATACGGGTTGGTATTTGGAACTCCTTTTATATACGTAAGGGAATATTATTTTTCAACACACAGAAAAATGAGAGATTGTTCTCTACTCCAATGCCTCACCCCCGCATATACAGCTTTTAACATTTTTTAAACACCACCGCCCAAAACCCCAACCACCTGCCCCGCACCAAGTTTTCAGGCGTTTGGGGGCCGTGACCCACCCTCTTGTGGGGGGAACCCCACTTAACCCCCACTCACCTGCTCCTCCGCCGCACCGTCGCTCCCCCGCTGACATCCGGCTGCCCCAAATGACATCATCACACCACCACCACCACCACCCCCCCCCCACACCGGTTTTTTTAATTCGCCCCAAAAAATGCACCGAACGACCAGACCCAGGGCTGGCCCCTTCCCCTCAGGCGGCTCCACCACCGGCTGCAAACCCGGGCCGGGGCATCTGTCGAGCAGCACGAGACGCGGACAACGAGGCACCTGCAAAACAAACAGCAAACCCCAACCGGAGATCAGCATCATCAAACGAAAGAGCACCGAAGAGAGTAGAGGAATTCCCTCCGGCCGAGGGACAGGACAGGAGCTGAGCTACAGGAGGATTGCGGGGAAACAGCTCCGCTCCAAAGACGGCACGGCCTGCCAAAGCCGGAGCCATCCCGACGCTTCAGGTCCCTATTCAGACTGACCCGTGCCACTTGCAACACCTTCTCAGCCTAACAGCGTAACAAACCCTCCGCCCGCTGGGGGGAAGCGCCTCCTCCCTTCCCTTTCCCTGCCGCTGGAAAGCTCTGCGCGCGTTTAGATACGGCCAAGAAAAATACTCACGCTAGAAAAGCCTCGGGTTTTTTCTTCGGCGCTAATTCAACTGGCACAGCTCCGAACCCCCACCGTTGCGCTCTCCGTCTCCAGAACGCGCAGTTGTCATTTGACCGGGGGCTGCTTTCTCTCCTACCCAAGGAGGAGGGACATCTGGCCGGCGGCACTGCCCGAGAGAGATGCTACCGCACTGCCGGGGAAACGCGACGCTGAAAGCCAGGCAGAAATCAGGTTCTTCAGAGCGCTCCGCCTAAAGAAAAGGGGGGGGAAAAACAAAAAACAAAAAAACTAGAAAAAAAACCCAACCAAAAACCCAACCCGTTACCTTCAGTCGCCTCTCTTTTCAAAGATTTGGAACAAATACCTCGCCGCTTAGGGACGCCTAAGACGCTGTAGGCTACAGCCGGTGGACGGTTGCCGTTTAAAGCCTGCAAGTCAGTTTGCACGTTATACGACTTTAACCCTTTTTTTAAAGTCTCCTTTACGATAGAAAAAACCAGGAAGGTAAGAGATTCCCCAAACGGCTGTACTTTTGGCGGGGGGAAATCCAATCCCCGGTGCCGCGATCCACCAGGCTACCGAAAACGACCGGCGGACCGGCCAAGGCTTTTGGCTGTGCCGAACACGCAGAGGAACAGGGTTTGGCCGTGTCCCCGCTGTTACGGGGGACCCAGAGCCCAAAGGCCGGCCATGCCATCGGCCGTCGGAAGAGGTGCCGCGCTCGGGCCTTTGGAAGGACATCGTCTTTCTTTTTGTCCCTATCTAATAGAGCGCGCGACGTCTCCTCGCTGATGACTTCTGCTGCCCAGCGCATCGTCTCCGAGGATCCCCTCTCGTGGGAACTTCAGGAGAGGCAACCGCTTGGCACGAGAAACCGGTGCCCTTTCAGAAAGGGAAACCTCCTTCCGACTGACGTCCAAATGACACGCCGTAGGCTACGGACAACGGACGTTCCTGGAAGGCTCGACTCACCTAAGCCACCTCAGGACTCGCCGCCACCAGTGACGAGGCTGATGATGCTCCTTGGTTCGTGGCAAAGCCTGGAAAACAGGCAGAAGCGGCGCCGGTTCGTCCCGTTTTGTCCACGTCTCTTCGTTGACCGCCCCGGCTTTCAGCGCAGATGCCATGAAAGAGGAGTGACAAAGAAAAGGCGAGGTCAGGCAGCAAAAGAGCTCTGCAGGCTGCCACCTGCAGTCAACCGCGCACCCTGTTTTGGAAGCCACACGCCCGCCCGCCCGCCCGCCACCCCCCGCCCAAAACAAACAAACAAACAAACAAAGAAAGAGACAAGAACCCCGGCACCTGGCCTCTTTCTTGTCTTCAGGAGCTCATCCTGAAGCTCATCGCTTCTGTCTTGTCAGAGCAGGAAGCGCAGACCATCTGTATCCCGAGGACACCTGACCGGGATTAACACGTGTCCAGAGGTAGTCCCCATCTCTACGAGCGTGTCGCTTTGGTGCTTTTAATAATCCTAACTCGACGGTAGTCACTGGGACGGTCCTTTACGGTGGCTTCTTCAGACTTCTGGATCGCCAGTCCCAGTATTTCCATTTCATCCTACCAAAAAAAACCCCAAAGCACGTTACAGCTGCACATAACATTTTCTGCACGTTCTTGTACGAGTATTTAAGGCGTAGGAGAAAGAGAAGATCTGAAAGGCAGAAGAGGCATTCAAAAACCGTGCAACTATGAAAAAGTAAAGCAGCTCTCTCGGAAAAGCACGAGAAACGGCCATAAAAGGTATACTTATGAAATACGCCAAGTAATATCGGGGCACCAAAATATACTATATAGGAAGGCTAGGTGGCTCATTTGAT